>NW_010966177.1:513307-514999 GCF_000463585.1 Tarenaya hassleriana | reverse complement strand
TGGCTAAGGGAGAAGCGGATCTGCGCGTCGGAAATGGAGCAAGAGTTGTTGCATTGTGTGTTGGCGTTTATGATTTGCATCTTCCTTCTGGACTTGTTTTAGAATTGAGTAATTGTTACTATGTGTCTGCGATTAGCAGAAACATTATTTCTATTTCTTGTTTGGATTTGGATGGTTTTCGATTTGTGATTTAGAACTCGAGTTTGATGATTTATCGAGACAGTATTTACTATGGTAATGGTTATCTAGTTAATGGTTTATACGTCTTGAATGATCAGCCTTCAAGCTCAACATCATCCATCTATAGCGTGAGTACTAAACGGTTTAAGTCGAACGACTTAAACCCGAACTTCCTCTGGCATTATCGTCTAGGCCATATAAACGAGAAGCGCATTCAGAAGCTTCATTCTGAAGGTCTTCTGGATTCATTTGACTTTGAGTCTCTTGAATCTTGCGAGTCTTGTTTGATGGGTAAGATGACAAAGCATCCTTTCAAGGGAAAAGAACAGAGAGCGACAGAGTTATTGGATCTGATACATAGTGATGTATGCGGACCAATGAGCTGTCCAGCTAGAGGAGGTTATCTGTATTTCGTTACGTTCACTGATGATTTCAGTAGATACGGTTATGTCTATTTGATGAGACATAAGTATGAAACACTTGAAATGTTCAAGGCTTTCAGCAACGAAGTACAGAACCAGCAGAACGAAGACGAGCCATGTGTTTACAAGAAGGTTAGTGGGAGCACAGTAGTTTTTCTGGTGCTGTATGTGGATGACATTCTCCTTATAGGGAATGACGTTCCTACCTTGCAAGACGTTAAGTCTTGGCTAGGAACGCAGTTTTCTATGAAGGACCTAGGAGAAGCGGCCTATATTTTGGGCATTAAGATCTATAGAGATAGATCGAGGCGTCTTCTAGGATTGTGTCAGAGTACTTACATCGATAAGGTCTTGAAACGGTTCAAGATGCAAGATTCCAAGAAAGGAACCTTACCGATGAGCAGTGGCACAGTTCTCTGCAAGAGTCAGTGTCCTACGACACCTGATGAGCGAGAACGCATGGACCGGATTCCATATGCTTCGGCAATTGGATCCATCATGTATGCCATGCTTTGTACTCGACCGGATGTATCCTACGCGTTGAGCATTACGAGTAGATACCAGTCAGATCCAGGTGAGTCGCACTGGATCGCCGTCAAGAACATCCTGAAGTACTTGAGAAGGACTTAACGATGTATTCTTGGTATACGGTGGGTCGGAAGACGAGCTCGCTGTAAGAGGTTACACCGATGCTAGTTTCCAGTCAGACCCGGATGACTACAGATCGCAGTCTGGCTATGTTTTCTGCTTGAACGGAGGCGCTGTGAGCTGGAAGAGTTCCAAGCAGGCGACCGTTGCAGATTCTACTACAGAAGCTGAGTATATTGCAGCGTCGGACGCAGCAAAGGAAGTTGTTTGGATCAGGAAGTTTGTTGGCGACTTGGGTGTCATTTCGAGTGCTGATAGCTCCATTACTCTGTATTGTGACAACAATGGAGCGATCGCACAAGCGAAAGAACCCAGATCCCATCAACGATCCAAACACATACTCAGACGGTTTCACCTTATCAGGGAGATAATAGACAGAGGAGACGTGCACATTTGCAGAGTGTCGACAGATGACAACATTGCCGATCCGTTGACGAAACCT
>NW_010966177.1:499875-511517 GCF_000463585.1 Tarenaya hassleriana | reverse complement strand
ACCACAATCAACTAGATAGTCAGAGAACTCTTGGCTCATATACTCGCCACCACGATCAGATCAAAATGTCTTGATCTTCTTGCCAAGCTGGTTATGTACTTCGTTTCTGAAAGCCTTGAACATTTCGAGTGTTTCAGATTTATGTCTCATCAAATAGACATAGCCGTATTGACTGAAATCATCAGTGAATGTAACGAAATACATATAACTTCCTCTAGCTGGACATCTCATTGGTCCGCATACATCACTATGTATGAGAGCCAATAACTTCGTCGCTCTCTGTCCTTTCCCCTTGAAAGGATGCTTCGTCATCCTGCCCATTAAACAAGACTCGCAAGATTCAAGAGACTCAAAATCAAATGAATCCAGAAGGCCTTCATGATGAAGCTTCTGAATGCGTTTCTCGTTTATATGGCATAGACGACAATGCCAGAGGAAGGTCGGATTTAAGTCGTTCGACTTAAACCATTTAGTACTCACGTTATAGATAGACGATGTTGAGTTCGAAGGCTGATCATTCAAGATGTATAAACCATTAACAAGATAACCATTACCATAGTAAATACTGTCTCGATAAATCATCAAACTCGAGTTCTCAATCACAAATCAAAAACCATCCAAATCCAGACATGAAATAGAAATGATGTTTCTGCTAATCGCTGGCACATAGTAACAATTACTTAATTCTAAAACAAGTCCAGAATGAAGATGCAAATCATAAATGCCAACACACAATGCAGCAATTCTTGTTCCATTTCTGACGCGCAGATCCGCCTCTCCCTTAGCTAGCATCATACTTCTTCGTAATTTGTGAGACACTTCGGGTATCCAATACCCACGAAGATGTAGTGCAGATGTTAACTTCTATAACACGAATACCTGAGGCAGAAGCTTCACCAAGCTTCTTGTCCTTCAGATCCTCCAAGTAAGGTGACAACTACGCTTCCAGTGTCAAGACACTCCCGGTAATGACAGTCACCCTTATCGGGTTTAGGCTCAAACGTAGAGGCAACTTTTACCTTTTTCGCCGTCTTCTTTTTTGCTTTACCCCACCGCTTCTTGATGGAGTTCTTCTCCACAGTAAGCACAGTCTTAGGGACCATGATATCCTGCTCTGCCGATTTCAGCATCCCATGCAGCTCGGCTAAGCTCGTAGTCATCCCGTGCATATGGTACTGCATCACGAACTGATTATAGTCCTCGGGCAATAACATCAGGATCAAGTCCACGGCCAAGTCTCCATCGAGCTTCACTCCCATACACTCAAGTTCCTCAATATGAGCTCTCATGTTGAGGACGTGGGTGTTGACAGAGCTGTCTCTCGGCATCTCCGTCTTCACCAGAGCTTTCGATGTCTTGTACTTTTTAGTACGTGCTAGCTCCTCAAACATGGTCTTGAGCTGATTGATCATATCTTTCCCTCAAACTGCCAGTCTGATGCTTCAACAAAGCATCCCTGACGGCTCTCGTGGCATTGGCCGCAGGCTCTGGTGGTAGAGCCCCTTCCCGGACGTATGACTTCTTATCGTGCTTGAGAACTATTCTCAAGTTACGATACCAGTCCAAGAAGTTCATCCCAGGCAGCTTATCCTTCTAAAAGATAGATCGCATCGTCAAACTCGGTACGCTACCAGTTGACGCCATGTCCTATAGAAAAAGACAAAAACATAACGAACAAAAACAAAGTGCAGATTCTATCAATGATCTACTACCAGCTAGTCCATCATCAATCAATGAAAACATATATGCACATACAAGTTATATTCTCATAAAGAAAAATAACCCTACAATAATTTTCTATATGGGACTAAGATTCGTATTTCACATAAGAATGAGTTGTTACACTCAGCCTTACGCTATTTAGGTAGACATCTAATGTCAATCACATCCAATGTGACTCTTAGATCCTTTATGAGACTATGATATCAAATATCATTGCATACTTGTCTCATCTGTACCGTTAAGTCTCAAGTCAAACTCGACAACTTAACCTAAGGTAAACTATATTCAAGTTGTGGGAACCACGATTTTCCATGCCTCACAAAGATAATCCGGCATGACCCGTGTTACGCACGATCGATGCCTTGACAAGTGCTATAGTAATGGAAGGTACACGCTTAACATTACATAAAAGGGATTTTCGAAACCACACTTAGATCAAGCATCTACTTTCAAGCTATGAGAACCACCATTTCTCCATCTTGCCTTACCAAGATAGCACGGCACACCCAGCTTTGGCATGGCCCATGGCACGTATGATCGAGGCCGGCCCATGGCACGTATGATCAAGGCCTTGACAAGTGCTTTACTCATAGAGCTCCTAGATCTAACCGGTTTCTGTGCAACGATTGTACCATCAAAGATCAACTATTGTTCCTTGATCAGTTGTATTACATAATCCGAATAGACCATCCATTCGATTATGTAATCCCAATCCCGAAACTCCCACTCAATCAAGCATATCTTATATCTTGATTAAGTTACATGTATTCATTCACTATGGACCATCCATAAGAATGAATCATATCTATTTGAGTCACAGTTGATCAGATTAAGCAATGATTTCATAATCAGACTAGAAAAACGAAAAATTTCGGAATCTGTATCTCGGACCGTCCATTCTTGATGTAGAACGGACGGTCTAGACATCGAACGGACGGTCTTGCCTCAACAGTTCGAACAGACGGTCTGACACTCAGACCGTCTGGTCCAGACTTGCAGTCCGAGGTTCGACCTCCTGTTCTGTAGCCCTAGTCCGCCACCCCTGGACCATCCGGTCTGGCTTACCCAGAACAGACGGTCTAGGATTACGCGATCAGATCACGTTTTTCCGCTTTTTTGGCCCCGATCAGACCCGAAACACATCCGAATTCATTTGTAGACCTAAAATTCAAACTCCTGCACTCTATGCAACATGAAACATGCAATCTACCATAGATTAAATCATCAAACATGCATAGAAATCAAAGCAAACATGGATTTAACGATTTAAACCCTAAAACGTGGGTGATTGGTTTCTACGAAATCAAACGGAACAACAAGGCTCTGATACCACTGTTGGGATTTCCTGGGATCTCTAGAGCGAATCCTATTCCTAAGAGAACGATTCTAGGGTTTGCGCAGTGGATGAAAAACAAAAATTTGATGAAACCCTAGAACCATGCATGTATGAATCGTAGAAATGTTAGAACACTTACCTCAATCGATCGGGGCCTGTATCAATTATTGTGTTCGACCGACCACGAAAGGCAGGAAGATTACCTTGCCCTCTACACGTATCCACACCTCGGGATGGATTCCAACGATTGGAACTTGTCTGCTAGGACCCGAATCAAATATTCGGTATGTTGCCTCGAGAAAACTAGACTTAGATCACTTCTTAGAACCTCTTGGATCTCACCAAAGACTGTAGAAGTTCTCCAAAGTCGGCTCACTCTATTAGGGTTTTAATCTCCTACTTATTAAGTGATTTAACCCTAATTTTGGTTTAATTTTCGAAATATCCGAAAGCCGGAACGGATGGTCCAGAAATGCATGTGGACCGTCCGTTCCAGCAAGCAGAACGGATGGTCTGCCTCTGTGGACCGTCTGTTCCAGATATTTTGGAATGGACTGACCACGTTCTAAACCGTCGGGTCTGGACCTGGGGACCGTCGGGTCTGGCCCTTCTGGTCCGTCCGGTCTGGACCCTTCCGTCTCGGTTTTTTTGTCGTTTTCTCATGCGTTTTGTCCTTCCCTGCGTGTGCGGCTCTGTACGCTCATTCGATATAGCAATATAACCCGAAATCTCTATTTCGGATATACAAGTCATAGGCGGTCTCTAGCAAGATACTATGACTACCTATCTCGAATAGAGTTTGTTCGTGATCTTACGAATGCCAGTGATGATTCTGGTTGATGATCCTTTTGTATCACGATATCATAAGTCGAACATAAGGCATGTACAAGCCACCTTATCTGATTCGACTGCTTTCTCATTCACTGAGTTCGACTGTACAAAATAGACGACGTTCGTCTATAGTGCGGCCACACATTTCACAGTCTCGCTCACACGAGGGGCCCAACGATATCTCTCTCATTTACGAGAGGTACAAATCTCGTCTTGACTATCTATAATCCAGCACATGATTCATTTCGTACCTGATACACGCCTTTATAGTCCTCCTGTTACGCAAGACATTTGACGTATTCAAAGTACGCAACTCCTCATGTTGGATTCCGTAGATATCTCAGGTCTTATGATCCAATCATGGAACCGTCATATGATATTTAAGTCATGACGCTAGTCCATGTGACAATCTCATGCGGGTGAATCCAGTATTCCATTCTCCAACGAATACCTATGATTGTGATCATATCCAATACCTATGATCATCTATATGATCATCAATCACACATCATACTAGTCTTAGTATATCATTATTCCCATAATGACATATGACTAGGGAGTTTAGTATTATTCATAACAATACATGGATATCATAACATATCAAGTATGTAAAACATGTAATGAATAAAACACTCATCCATAAACCATAGAAAGTGTCAATACATCAAATGTATCTAAATAAAGCTTGCATAACAGTACATCATAGAGCACTAAATCAACAGTAGCAAAGGGTTTCTCACATGTAGAGGGAGTTGATTACACTGAAATTTTCTCACCCGTTGTCAAAACAGTTTCCATCTGAATCCTGCTTTCAATTGTGGCTCAACAAGACATGGAATTGGATCAAATGGACATTAAGACAATTTTTTTACATGGAACGCTGCAAGAAAGGATTCACATGGAATAACCAGAAGGTTTCCAAGAAGAAGGTCTTGAGGAGATGGTCTATTTGTTGAAGAGGTCACTATATGGGTTAAAGCAGACGCCTCGACGTTGGAATATCAAATTTGACGAGTTTGTGCAAAGGCAGGGACTGATCAGAAGTTTTGATTTCGTGTGTATATTAAAAGGAAGTTAGTAAAGGTGACTAGTTGTTTCTCATGGTATATGTCGACGACCTGCTCATTGCAACAAAGAAGAAGTCAGAATTGGAACAACTGAAAAAAATACTGAGTACAGAATTCGAAATGAAAGATCTTGGTTCGGTTAAGAAGATCCTAGGAATGTCAATAGAGCGTGATCGAACTGTTGGAGTATTGGTGTTATCTCATACAGATTATGTCAAGAAAGTGTTGACAATATATAATATGGATGAAGCAAAACATGTACAGACTCCTTTGGGCTCTCATTTCAAGTTATGCTCTATAAGAAAAACCAGAAGAATTTGATCAGTTTTTTTGCAGATTCAGTTCCTTATCCCAATGTTGCTGGAAGCAAATGTATGGTATGTTTTGAACAAGACATGACCTTGCTTTTCCCATTGGAGTGGTCAGTATATTTATGAGCAAACCAGTAAAGGAACACTGGGATGCTGTCAAATGGGTGTTGAGGTACTTAAAAGGTATAGCTGGCTATGGTTTGAGATATCAGAAATCAGAAGAGCTGCGAGTAAAAAGGTTATTGTGATTCAAATTTTGCAGCAGATCTAGACAAACGCAGGTTAGTAGCAGGGTTTGTGTTCACTGTCGGAGGTAATTTGGTTAGCTGGAAATCTGGACTACAGAATGTTGGAGCTCTCTCAACTAATGAAGCTGAATATATGGCGTTGACAGAGGCTGTGAAAGAAGGACTGTGGCTGAAAGGTTTATTGAGCGAGCTTGGATTTGGAAATAGTGCAGTGGAAATCATATGTGACTCATAGAGTGCTATTGATTTGTCGAAGACTGTGTCATCATGAAAGAACAAAGCATATCGACGTAAGACTTCATTTCATTCGGAATGTGATTGCTCGTGGTGATGTTAAGGTGCTGAAAATCCATACGAACGAAAACCCTGTTGCTCTGTTTACTAAGACTTTACAACTAACTAAGTTGGTGACATTGTTAAGGCTACTGATAACTCCTATTTTTCTCTATATTTTTATGAGAGTTTGTCTAGGTTTTATATGATAATTACATGCATTTATAGGCATTATAGATGTGTTAGAACACAAAACTCGGCCGTGCTTTAATTTTGCAGAGTTACAGGTTTCAAAGATGATTGGATGCGAAAAGGAACGTTTTTGGAGTGCTAGAGATGAAGTTTGGATGAGGTAGTCGTACTTCAAGATCAATAACTTTCTCTACAGAAGTCCAAATTATACAAGACTTGCACCATTAGAACGATCCTTTCAAGAGCTTCACGTAGACATCAAAATCACGTAAATCCGACATCGGGGCTGAAAGTTATGAGCAAAATCGCAAAGTCTGAGAAATCTGCCAGAAAGTGAAACCGGTCCGGTTCCAAATGGAACCGGCCGGTTTAAGAGGTCCGAGTTCACTTATTTTTTGTCCGGTTCAAGTGTCCAGAAGACCAAGAAACAGAAGGTGGAACCGGACCTGACAGAGAAAAACCCTAATTTGCGATTTTTAGAGTCCTAAAGGGAAAAAGACTCTTGGGAGCCACCCTAGGGTTATAAAAAAGGTCTAGCCACGTCCTAGAACAAGGGAGAACCTTAGAGAACACCTAGATACAGACTTTTGGAGAGCTTTTGGTGAAGAGAAGAATAGGAGTTCACGGGATTTCGGGAAGAAGAAGGAAGATTTGATCGTGAAGACTACACATCTACATGAGCTTTTCTATCCCTTCTTTTATCTCTTTTTCTCTGAGCTTTTTGTGAACCGTGAGTAGATCCACGACTATGGGTTAGGGATTCGTTTGTGTTTTGGGTATGTTTGAACCCTAACTTGGATTTCGGTTTTGATTTGTTTCGGTTCTATTAATTTTTGCTTTTATTCGATTGATGTTTGTTAATCTCTTGGTCAATTATCTTAGATTCTAAACTACATAGAGATATGGGTTTAGTTTCGGATCAAAATCAATAGGATAGATCGTATTATCAACATAGAGATATGGTTTAATCGATCTAAGGTTGATGATAGCGTTCTTCATACATCTAGGGTTAACTTAAATAGATCGAGAGATTGACGAGTTACTCTGTAGGTAGTGAGTTAGTAGACCGAGAGGTGAATTCTCTATCTTTGTTGCTTGACGATTCCCGAATACAAATCATAATCGTGATTCTCGCATGCTTAGCATATACCCATACACGCGAATACGATTGATAACTCCTATTTTTCTCTATATTTTTATGAGATTTTTTCTAAGTTTTATAGGATAATCACATGCATTTATAGGCATTCTAGGCGTGTTAGGACACAAAACCTGGTTGTGCTTTAGTTTTGCAGAGTTACAGGTTTCAAAGATGATTGGATGCGAAAAAGAACATTTCTGGAGCGTTAGAGATGAAGTTCGGATGAGGTACTCATATCGCGAGATCAGTAACTTCCTCTACAAAGGTCCAAATCATGCGAGACTTACATCATTGAAAAGAGCGTTTCAAGAGCTTCGCGTAGACGCCAAAATCACGCAAATCCGACATCGGAGCAGAAAGTTATGAGTAAATTCGTGAAGAGTCCGAGTCAGAGTTTTGACTCGGTCGAGTCAGAGTTTTGACTCGGTCGAGTCAGAGTTTTGACTCGGTCGAGTCAGAACCAGCATCCTAATGGGAAAAAGACTCTTGTGAGCCACCATAGGGTTATAAAATAGACCTAACCACGTCCTAGAAAGGAGAGAGCCTTAGAGGACGGACTTTATACAGACTTTGGAGAACTTTAGTGAGAGAAATAGGAGTTTTACGGGATTTCGGGAAGAAGAAGGAGAGTTGGAACGTGAAGATCGCTTTGCTGTCGACATGAGCCTTTCTTCTCCCTCTTTTGTTTCTAATTCCGGTTTTATTCTATACGATCTCGACGCCTGTAATCATCGTTGCTTGATAGTTTACTCGTTTTTATTTGCTTCCTTATCTTAGTTATCTTAGATTCCACATATTTCCATCATCACTTCCACTTTCTTGCTTTGATTTAGTATCGATTAGGGTTTAGATTTAGCTATCGGTCCTTGCGTTCGACCCCGTGTTACGACGATCCATATCCTTGCGGTGAGTTGTGAATCGGGTTATAAATTCTAAACTCGGTACACACGTATCAGCTACCCTGGATGATACGAACGTAGAGTTCCAGATATGGAAGAGAGGAATACAAAGTGATTATGCTTAATTGAATGCTTCGACAAGGTGGAGATATGAAGAAGATATGTCTCAGTCTCAATTCAGGGGAAGTCTCGACTTGCATCAGAGGTTTAGGATAAGCTGAAAGTCTCTAAATGCTGTGAGTTTTTATATATTTGTTGCTATAGAAACAAAGAGAAACGTGTTTGGACAAGATAAAAAAGAAAGAACCGAGAGAATGAAGAATGAATGGGACTAAGTCCCTTGTATTGTCTTAATTAAAATCTGTACAAAATAACTTGAATATATAGACATGTAAAATAAGTAAACGGCTAGTTTTACACTTAGAAAGAATCTCATGAATGTCTTCTTTAATGCATGATTGGTTCCTTATTGTCCAATTTTATGGGAGATATTGGTTTGATTCTCTGCACCTTAATCTTCATTAATTTACATAAATCATGCAATATTTCTCTTGGATTTTGCATCAATTGGCCTCGTGGAATTCCTCCATTCTTTTATGGTTCTATCATCATTAACATTCCCCTCAAGATTAGTTTGGAGAATTGACAAAAAAACTAATCTTGGAGAGTGAATGCCTTTATGATTGAGTCGAGATGTCGTCAAGCATCCTATCCCTTTCCATGTCGGTTCCAATGATTTCAAGATTCTAATTTTCTGCATTGACTCAAATAAAATGTTAGCGAACACAAAGGAGGTCATGACACTCCATATGGTGATAAACCGAAATAAATTTGCAAAGATATTCATGTTATCAAACAAGAGAAGATAAAGGCTTCTAATATGGTTAAACTCGAGTTTGAAAGCTAACATATCATGATAAGAGTAATCATACAAAATTCTAAACGTTCCTTCTTGATTATCACCGATTTGATTCATACTTTTAATGTTTATGTGATCATTAAACAAATATGCTAATTGATAACACGTATTTTGGGCGACGTTTTGATATAGGATGTCTAGCGTATTTCACTCTATTTTACATATTTGTAGGCATTCTAGGGCACATTTGCCTGCGATATTGCATGGTTATGTTCTTTGGTGTTTAAACAGGTTTTCATGTATAAAAAGAGCAAAATGAGTGGAAAACATGGACTACGGAACATCACGGACGAAACGGGAACATTTGGAGTGTTTCCAGGGAAAACGTGAAGCTCAGAAAACATTCGAATTTGCAAGTTCAATAACTTTCACTCCACAAGTCCAAAACATGCATTCTCTATGTCATTGGAAACTCTTCTCAATATCTACGCATAGACACCAAGATCACCCAAATCCGATATCGGAGCAGGAAGTTATGAGCGAATTCGTGAAGCCCGTCGAAACTGCTCAGAGACACGAAACGATCGTTTCGGGATGGACGAAACGATCGGTTCGGCATCGCAGAAGTTGGAAAATTGCTCAGAAAGTGAAATCGATCGGTTTGGCTTTGCCGAAACGATCGGTTTGACCCCCAGATTCGGGAAAACTTCCAATTTTGTCCAAACCGAAGGGAAATAAGAGGAGAAAGCCGCTAGGTCGAAATTCATTCAGACTTTACACAGAAAATAGACCCAAGAGCAGAGAAAAGAGGGAGATTATTCGGAAGCAAGAGATTGGAGTAGAAGACGGAGATCACGAAGCCGAGAAATCGACTAAGAGTTTCTTCCTTATTCTATTTTACAATGTCTTGTTGTATTGATATGAACCCTGTCGTTTCGATGCGTAGCGAGTAGTCCCCTTGCTGCGGGTTAGGGATTTGTTATGTAGGGATCTGTTGTTTTTAATTCTATACTCTGTGGATTTATTTATTCTATTCGGTTTATTGAGTTGAGATTAATGCTTTTGATCATGTTGGCAACATGATTTAATGAACTTAGGGTTTTAATTCGTATAGACATATGGGATTCTAACCTGGAAATAACTGAGTAAATAGAACAGGTATTGCATCGAGAGATGGATATTTGCCTAGGGATTATGATAGCGTTCGTTCATGCATTCAGGGTTTAGACTATTGAATTGAGAGATTAGTGGGATAAAGCCTGGATAGTAAGGTTAGACTCGAGAGAGTTAATCTCTATTTTAGAGCTTGAATTCCCTGAATTGGATTTAGAAACCACAGAATCTACATCTTTAGAGAAGACCCTTGCATGTAAAGTAATCCCGAGACCTGCAGTGTTTATCATTCATAGTTACAACCGTTCTCATTGTTCGCTTTGCCACATTCTTCCACTCATATTATTTTCTCTGGACCTTGATTTGGATTTGGATTTAATTCAGTTGTTTACTTGTCCCTGTGTTCAACCCTAGCGACTACATACGATCCGTACACTTGCGGTATTTGTTGAGTCTAGGATATTATTACTTGATCAAATTTATACACCTAGATTTGCGCAATCAAGTTTTTGGCGCCGTTGCCGGGGACAATTTAGGTAACAGGATTAGATCCTATCTGGTTTGGGTCTATTTCCTTTTTCTTTTTATTTTTTTTCTTTCCTTTCGTTTCCTTTTCTCTTTGTCTTCCCTTGTTTGTGCAGGTACGTCCTTTTTAGAGCATGAGTAGAGAATTGAGGATATGAGCTATTACATGGATGATTCGTACCCCGATCCTTATGATTTGGATTGGACGCATTATCCCGACCTCTCCTATGATTCATATGCTTCGGATGCTCAACAGTGAGATTTCAACTACCATCAAAATCAGAGATCCTATCAATTCCAGACATATCAGCCTACAACCCCATTACATTTCGATCAGGGTTATGAGGCATACTACCATTTTGAAGGACCACCTCAGGAGGCACACGTTTATCCACTACTTCAAACTCAGCAAGAGGCAGATTCTAACATAAACTCCATGCTTGTTCAGGTTTTGCAGAAAGTGGAGAATGATAATAATGAGCTAAAGGGCTTCTTGATGGATGTGAATTCGCGACTCGAGCTCATCAACAATCGACTCGCTAATCTTATCTCCTCATCGGTTTGATCGCAAGAAACTCTCACGGAAGAACCAGAAATGGATTCTAAAGAGTACCTTAACACCACACCATTGAAGATTGAAGAGCAATATGAGTTAGTCACACCACGAGTCATCAAGAAAGGTGTGTGTTCTAATGCTTATTTGGATTATACGCTTGACTTTTTGATCACAGATGAGCATTTAAGGACGAACTACGAAGAGGCAGAACCGAAATATGTGCCTCCACCACCAAGACCACCACTGGTTCTGTTCCCTTCACGCCTAAAGAAACACAAGGAAGACGTTCAGTTTGATCAACCATGTTCACAAAAGCGAAAATTTGAGGTGAAATCACACAAGGTTGAACTGGTTGTTTACTCGTCTGAGACCATTCCCATCTCGGGTCGAGCAGTTCCTCAAACTGATATTCAAGGAGATCCACCACCTCTTCCATCGGACTTCCATCCTGACCCCCAATTACCACCACTCAATCTTCGGTCGCTCGATAAGGTAAATGAAGAACTACATCACATCGATCGAAGCCATGCCAAGTCGGGTGAGTTTGTCCCATCTAATCTCATTCCACC
>NW_010966177.1:497547-499803 GCF_000463585.1 Tarenaya hassleriana | reverse complement strand
CGGGAGGCAACCCGAGTTCTTAGGTTAGTTTTTCTTCCCTTTCTTTTTCTTTTTGCATCGGATATTGGTTTGTGTCTCTTATCACCAGGTTGAGTTCTAATGAGGAGCTGTCGAGGAGGCAAGAAAGCTAGCTATGCGATAGACGTAGGCAGACTTAAGTGCGAGTGAACGAACGTCGCGAGCTAAGTATTCTTTTCTCTTTTTGATTTACTTCTCTCTTGACTCATCTTATTGGTTGCCTCTACTAGATGAGAATTGACACCGAGGACAGTGTCTAGTTCAAGTCTGGGGGAGGATTCGCCTAACGTCAAACCATATCCATATAGAGTAGTGTTGCATGCATTGTTTTCCTTTTTCTTTTCACTTTTTAGTTGCATGTGAACATAGAGTGTTCTAGGATCATATAGATTGTTGTTAGGATTATGCATTTACATATAACATTTAGGACATATAAGATCACGTGCATAAAACCGTTTTGAGCATTGATGTGATGATCTATGGTATGAGAGAGTAAAAACGTCCTGAAAATATTGTGATCCGTTGAACGTGGTTATGTTTTGTTGAATTGATTGCTTGACCTTTAGGATTGTCTAGAATAGCTTGTGGAGTAGAAATCGTTGGTTGGAACCCATGGGACAGATGTTGTCTAGCCAAGTAGAAAAGTTTCTATAAGAATCGTTCCCATGTTTTCCAAAATCGGTAAAGTCTATTGTCAAATGTATTCTTATTTCTTTATGTGCAGAAAAAGATAGTGAGCATCTCGACACTCCGCTGTCACTATCTCGTCAACGGAAATCGTTCGAGGACATGAGTGCATCAATTTGATGGTTGGATCTAAGTTGTGGGTCGGGTTATCCAATAAACAAAATCGAAAAAAAATTTTGATTAGGAACCCTTCAACTTCAACGTCCTAGTAACCCGAGATGCTAGCAAAAGAAAAAAAAAAGAGAAAGTCTAGCTAGATGAGAAAAAAAAGAGAGAAAAAGAAAAAGAATGAATGCCGAAAGCGTAAACTAGATACGATTAGGTAGAATGGTGTAATATGTTCGAGAAATACGCTTGGTAGATGATTGAAGTCCTTAGGTTGGTTCTGGGTAGCAGTATAGATCCCATAGCTAGGAAAGACTTTCTTTTATGGTTCTATCATCATTAACATTCCCCTCAAGATTAGTTTGGAGAATTGACAAAAAAACTAATCTTGGAGAGTGAATGCCTTTATGATTGAGTCGAGATGTCGTCAAGCATCCTATCCCTTTCCATGTCGGTTCCAATGATTTCAAGATTCTAATTTTCTGCATTGACTCAAATAAAATGTTAGCGAACACAAAGGAGGTCATGACACTCCATATGGTGATAAACCGAAATAAATTTGCAAAGATATTCATGTTATCAAACAAGAGAAGATAAAGGCTTCTAATATGGTTAAACTCGAGTTTGAAAGCTAACATATCATGATAAGAGTAATCATACAAAATTCTAAACGTTCCTTCTTGATTATCACCGATTTGATTCATACTTTTAATGTTTATGTGATCATTCAACAAATATGCTAATTGATAACACGTATTTTGGGCGACGTTTTGATATAGGATGTCTAGCGTATTTCACTCTATTTTACATATTTGTAGGCATTCTAGGGCACATTTGCCTGCGATATTGCATGGTTATGTTCTTTGGTGTTTAAACAGGTTTTCATGTATAAAAAGAGCAAAATGAGTCCAAGATCATCCAAATCCGATATCGGAGCAGGAAGTTATGAGCGAATTCGTGAAGCCCGTCGAAACTGCTCAGAGACACGAAACGATCGTTTCGGGATGGACGAAACGATCGGTTCGGCATCGCAGAAGTTGGAAAATTGCTCAGAAAGTGAAATCGATCGGTTTGGCTTTGCCGAAACGATCGGTTTGACCCCCAGATTCGGGAAAACTTCCAATTTTGTCCAAACCGAAGGGAAATAAGAGGGGAAAGCCGCTAGGTCGAAATTCATTCAGACTTTACACAGAAAATAGACCCAAGAGCAGAGAAAAGAGGGAGATTATTCGGAAGCAAGAGATTGGAGTAGAAGACGGAGATCACGAAGCCGAGAAATCGACTAAGCGTTCCTCTTTCCTTCTATTTTACGATGTTTTGTTGTATTGATATGAACCCTGACGTCTCGATGTTTAGCGAGTAATTCCTTTGCTGTAGGTTAGGGATTTGCTGTGTAGGGATCTTTTGTTCATAATTCCAGACTTTGTGATTTTATTTATTCTATTC
>NW_010966177.1:483370-497354 GCF_000463585.1 Tarenaya hassleriana | reverse complement strand
CTGGATAGTGAGGTTAGACTCGAGAGAGTTAATCTCTATTTTAGAGCTTGAATTCCCTGAATTGGATTTAGAAACCACAGAATCTACATCTTTAGAGAAGACCCTTGCATGTAAAGCAATCCCGAGACCTGCAGTGTTTATCATTCATAGTTACAATCGTTCTCATTGTTCGCTTTGCCACATTCTTCCACTCATATTATTTTCTCTGGACCTTGATTTGGATTTGGATTTAATTCAGTTGTTTACTTGTCCCTGTGTTCGACCCTAGCGACTACATACGATCCGTACACTTGCGATATTTGTTGAGTCTAGGTTAATTATCACTTGATTCATATTTCTGCACCTAGATTTGCGACATCACTAATTCACCAGGGTAAAAAAAATGTATCAAAGATATGTTTACCAAACCTAGAGTTGTATGAACTCATAGGTAATGCAATCTCTTGTGGTTCTCCGGATGCTTGTATTATTTTCTTGGTAGAGAAGCATACGAGTGTTCCATGCCATTCTCCCTCAATCGTGAGCTTCTCGGCCTCACAAATCTTATGAATTTATTTTGTGTTTTTTCTGTTTAAACACACTAACAAAACTAAATATATCAATCGGAAAACAAAAATAAAAGGAAACGGGAGAATAGAAGAAACTACAAACTCAGTTTTTTCTCCATGTGAAAGAGATGATTGGATTCTTTGTTATGCTTGGACTTGGAACAATTCTGGATTCATATGCCATCTCTTCTTTGGGGTTCTTTGCCACCATCGTGAAGTCATTCACCATCACATCCATTTGTGTGCCTTCGTCTTCTTCCGAAAATGCATGATCTAAGTCACGGTCCTCGCAATGGTTTTTGTGCACGGTTTGTAATTTTCCATACATTGTTTCTGTCTCTTCAATATTTTGGGACATATTTTCTTTGTTTTCTCCCTGTGCTTTTTACATCATTTCGAAAAATTCATTAGTTCTAAATAAATCTTCAAGGAAAGAAACACTTAACTCAATATTGTTTGCATAGGCGTTGTTGACCAACGTCTCTCTTAGAGACTTGGGTATTTTGTCTAGGACGTCATCGACATCCCAATGTTTCATATTTTCTGGTTCTTCATAAATCTCATCATACTCACAATCACTATCACAATACTCACACATATTGGAGTGGGATAAGACAAAGTAATTCTTCTCGGTTTGAAATGAAAAGACCGAGAGAGACACAAAAACAAATTATGGTGAACCGTGGCTTGAATGTATGGCCAATGATTCACTTGAAGAAAGCTCTCCTTTTGGTTTGAATGAATGACCAAAAAGAGGCAAGATTTTCAAATAACACGAGCAGGCTCCTTCTCGGATTTAATAGATACCGGAAGGGAATTTGCTTTGGTGTTTGCAGCGAAAAACTAGACTTTTGGCACCTTAGATCTTAGTGCTCTGATACCATGTGAGTTTTTGTATATTTGTTGCTATAGAAACAAAGAGAAACGTGTTTGGACAAGATAAAAAAGAAAGGACCGAGAGAATGAAGAATGAATGGGACTAACTCCCTTGTATTGTCTTAATTAAAGTCTGTACAAAATAACTTGAATATATAAACATGTAAAATAAGTAAACGGCTAGTTTTACACTTGGAAAGAATCTCATGATTGTCTTCTTTAATGCATGATTGGTTCCTTGTTGTCCAATTTATGGGAGATATTGGCTTGATTCTCCGCGCCTCAATCTTCATTAATTTACATAGCATAAATCATGCAATATTTCTCTTGAATTCTACATCAATTAGCCACGTGGAATTCCTCCACTCTTTTATGGTCCTATCATCATTAACAAATGAAACAGAGGTTTCACTCGTCTTTCCCATATATACTCATATCCAGTTCTTGACGAGTCGAGTCAGTTGTTTTCTCTCGTTCTTCAGAGTTTTGTATGTTGTAATCTTGAAGCAATAATAAACTCCCCTCTCTTCCCTGAGTCGTAGGATCAATCACACCGATTGATCTGAATTCGTAAAACTCTTTTCATCTTTTAATTTCCTTTGCATTCTCGAGTGTGTGTATGTTCTATTCATCGCGAAAGATCTGAGGTGCGATCGTGTTCGATTCAAGGTCTTCACTGGTTGAGAGTTCTAGCGAAATCGTGTTCAGATAGTACAAGAAAGAACACACGATTACAAGTTCCCGTTATCAGTGTGAGAAACGGTACGTCTGACCAGATTGTATCAATCCAAGGAATTCACTATATCGTGTTTGATTACAGAGTGGCAAGCTCAAGAACGAGCTTCAATGGCGAAAAATAGAATCTGGGTTTTCTTCAGATTACCAATCGGATTTTATATCCAAAACCGGATAACCGAAAAGACCTGTTAGCCATTCGAATTTATAAGAGACTTCTTAACGAATCGAGTAATACATCGCCGTCTTCATAAACTCGACGTCTCTCTCTCATCCAGTAGCTCTTCAACACTTTCAGACGAACCATATCTAACAATAAAGTATAACTATATTTTGTCGAATAAGTATAGGATTTGTTTGATAACAAAAAAAACAGGGTTTTTTGTCTCATATCTTAAGAGTATAAGATATATTTCGGCGAATAAGTATAAGTATAGATTTTTTTATAATAAAAAAATATAGGGGTTTTTTGTCGACGTCTGAAGACTACCATATTTTTTTGACGATTTTTTCTATTTTTTATTAAAAGTAATATTGTCATATCTAATTCTTTTACTACAAAATCCCAATTAAGAATTCAATAATTATTGATTTTAAAATTATTTGTACATTATCGATAAAAATATTTAATTTTTGCTGTCATTTCAAATATAATCAAGTGAAAATGATATCAAAATATCAAGGGAAAATAACATATTTTCACAGGAATTTATATAACTATATCAAATTACTAAACCAATTTTTTAATTTATATAAAACTACACCGAAATTCAAAATATACCAAAGTCTGTCACCAAATTCCAAAATTTGTTATAATGTTTTACACGATATGTCCGAAAGTTCATCATATTTTAGCCACATAAACTTACCACGTTACCATATGGCAGAAAAATTCTAATTAAAAATTTAAAAATAAAATAAAAAATAAAAATATATATACACATGTATATATATACATATATATTCATATATAGAAACATACAAATATTAAACACAATACACATATATGTATATGTATACTATATATATTCACGTATATATTATTTTATTTCGTATTTCTGCTGGATGACAATCTTATATGGTGAAAATATGATGGCCATGTCAACATGTCCATTGACAGACAATGAAAAATATAAAAATCGTATGACGTCATGTAGTATATTATAACAAATTTCGAAAATAGATGATGGATTTTGAGATATTTTGAATTTCGAAATAGTTTTATGTAAAAATAAAAATTCGTATAGGAATTTGACATATTACACAATGTTATTTTCCTTACTATTAATATATTATTCAGAGATTAATAAAATAAGTTTCACATAATCTGACTAATAATTTGATGTAAAACCCACAGACGAACCAATGATCCTCTGCTTTTGATGAGAAACAAAACAGAACACACACGAGAGTTTTGAAAAAAGCTCTGTTTTTATTAGCTTCAGACTTTCTTCTTAAATAAACAAATACAATGAACAAAAGCATAACAAACAATCCTTTAAAAACGCAAAAGAGTGGAGTCAGTTGCTCCGTTATTGAACACGTCCTCTTTTTTTCTTTTGACCAAATCTTCACCAGCTTGCCCGAAACTTCCGTTGTCCCACTTTAGCTTCGAACCTAGATTACTCCCTGTCACTCTCCCCCTTAATCTTGTTCGCCTGATATGAGGTTTCTGATCCCAACTGCATGTCGCAACAATTCTAGTCGTTCTCGCGCCAGTGGTTTGGTTAACAAATCAGCCAATTGCTCCTCGATTCTCACATAATCCAGCTCAATGTCCCCTTTCTATATACAATCTCGAATGAAATGATACTTCACCTCTATGTGTTTACTTCGACTGTGAAACACTGGGTTCTTCGCAAGTGCAATGGCCGATTTGTTATCCACCTTCAGCACAGTTCTTCGATCAGAGTGTCCCCTGATTTCGAACAGAAGTCTCTCCAACCAAATCCCTTGGCATGATCCTGCTGTTGTGGCTACGTACTCAGCTTCACAGGATGATAAAGCCACAATTTTCTGTTTCTGTGATGTCCAAGTCACCAGACTATTACCAAGGAAGAACATTATACCTGAGGTGCTCTTCCGATCGTCCACATCCCCGGCGAGATCACTGTCACAATAACCTGTCAGCTTTGTTTCGCCACCTTCTTTCACATATTTGCATCCAAGTTGCAGAGTTCCCTTGACATACCTCAGAATTTGCTTTTACTGCTGCCAAGTGCTTCGTGGTTGGAGACTCCATGTATCTACTAACAACACCGACTGCAAAAGCAATGTCAGGTCGAGTATGAACCAGATATCTAAGACTTCCAATGGCGCTTCGATACTGCGTAACATCAACAGGAGGGCTGTCATCCCTTTTGCTTAACTTTGTACGAGAGTCCATTGGCACTCGACATGGCTTGCAATCAATCAACCCAAACTTCTTCAGCAACCTCTCAGCATACCCTGTTTATTTGAGAGTAATACTCTCAACCTCTTGTTGAACCTCAATTCCCAAATAATAGCTCAACAATCCGAGGTCACTCATCTCAAACATCCTTTTCATTTGATCCTTAAACTCTCTGATGCTTTCGGACTGAGAACCCAATATCACCAGATCATCAACATACACTCCAACGATTTATACATCCTTTTCTCTCTGTCGTTTGTAAACAGCATGCTCCAGACTGCATTTTTCGAAGCCTATCTCCTTCAGACTTCGATCAAGCTTGGTATTCCAGGCTCTAGGAGCCTGTTTCAGACCATACAATGCTTTTCTCAGTTTTAACACCTTCATCTCTTCTCCCTTCTTTATGAAACCTTTAGGTTGATAAACATACACCTCTTCCTCCAATTCTCTATTGAGGAAGGCAAATTTTACATCCATATGATGTACTTTCCAACCTTCTTGCGCAGCCATGGCCAAGAGAAGCCTCACTGTTTCTATCCTGGCCACTGGAGCAAAGACTTCCTCATAATCGATGCCATGCTTCTGCACAAAGCCCCTTGCAACTAGCCTTGCTTTATGTTTGATTATATCACCTTCTGGGTTCTTTTTCAGCTTAAAGACCCACTTCAAACTGATGGGTCTGTGACCCTCGGGCAATTCCACCAAACTCCAGGTTTTGTTTCTCTCTATGGCTTCAATCTCCTCTACCATAGCTTGCTGCCAGTTCTCATTTCCTGTTGCTTCTTCGAAAGAAGTTGGCTCTTCTATTGATAGGAAGTAAAGACCAGCTTCTGGTTCTACTTCATGCGTGGTGTCATACAACTCTTGCAGTGACTTATAACACCTTGGCCTCATGTTACTACTGTTGTCCCCTGTATCTTCAGTGTCGATGATTGCATAATCGACATTTTCAGGTGCCATGACTGAATCTGACGTTGAAGATGTATTCTCGGGTTGATTCAAAAACTGAATAGTGATGACTGGTGGTTTCACATCTGATACGAGATCATCTTCCGTTTTCTCCCAGTTCCAGCCTTCTCCTTCTTTGAAAACCACATCTCTGCTTACAACTATCCGGTTATTCTCCGGATTCAGCAACCGATAGGCCTTGCTTCCTGGTTCATAGCCGAGCATCACCATTCTCTTGCTTCTGTCCTCCAACTTTTTAAGTGTGTTCCGACAGTCTTGGCATATGCAATACAACCAAACACTCTCAGATGATGCACCTTAGGTGGTTTTCCAAACCAAGCTTCATATGGTGTTTTGCCTTTCACGCTCATTGTATATGATCTGTTCAAAATGTAGACTGCAGTTCTTGCTGCTTCTCCCCAAAACGTTTTTGGCATTCCCCTGCTCTTTAACAAGCACCTAACCATCTCCATAACTGTCTGATTCCTTCTCTCAACCACACCATTCTGTTGAAGTGTGTAAGGAGCCGTCAATTGTCTGAGAATCCCATGCTCCTCACAAAATTTGTTAAAAGCAAACGAAGTGAACTCTCCTCCTCTGTCAGTTCGAAGCATTTTAATCTTCCTGTCACACTGACTTTCAGCCATTGTCTTTACTTTCTTGAATAATTCAAGAGCCTCACTTTTATTCCCGAGCATTTCTATCCACATAAATCTGCTTTTATCATCAACCAATAGAAGAAAGTACATTTTTCCTCCATGGGTTAGTGGAGAGATGGGGCCACAGATGTCTCCATGGATTAATTCCAACAACTTGTTTGCTCGAAATGACGTGGCTCTTGGAAACTTAGCTCTATGTTGTTTTCCAACAAGGCATCCATCAAGTCTGCTGAATCTCAGGCAGCCCTTTCACCATTCCCATCATTGCCATTTCTTTCAAAGCCAAAAAATTCAAGTGACCATACCTCTCATGCCAATTCCAGGTTTCAGTGTCTTTCCTTGTTAGCAGACACGTAGAATGCGCCTGTGTCATCGTGTACAAACGATTCGAGGCTCGTGGAATTTTAGCAACTAGTTGTCCTTTGGCATCAAAGACTCTCATGAATCCATTCTCAATCACAATCTTGGCTCCAATCTCTTCTAGCTGTCCAAGACTTATGATGTTGCTTTGTAGTTGAGGGATGTAGTACACATTTTCCATCCTTAGCTTCCCTTCATCTTTGCAATAGAATTTCACCGAACCTTTTCCCTTAACTTCAATGAATGTTCCATCTCCGAAACGTACACGTCCTCTCACATCTTCATCCAAAGTAGTGAAGGCTTGTTTGGAACCTGTCATATGATTGCTGGCTCCTGTGTCATAATACCAAACCATCTCTGTAGTTAGACCTTCTCCATACCTCTTCTGTAGAGAGTCACCTTCCTCATTGAGTAATACATGATCATCACCTATCTCAACTGTATGAACCAACTCACATGATTCCATCATCAGTAAAGTTGGTTCTTCTACCTTCTCCTCAGCTATATTAACTTGCTCTTCCTCCTTTTTTAGTTCACAATCTGCAGCAAAATGACCCTATTCGCAACAATTTGAAGCATCTCACGCGTGATATGTCGAAATTTTGACCTCTGCCACGACCTCTGCCACGGCTGTTTGGCCCTCCTCGGCCTCTACCTCGTCCCCTGGGGTTCTCTTGATCTTTTCCCCGTTTGTCAGCCGAGGTATTTACTTCTTCTCTTGCCTTCCATCTGCTCGTGTGAGCAACACATGTTCATCACTCTTGCGCTCCTCATGCGCTTTGAGTGATCCGATGATTTTCTCTATGCTTGTGTTCTTCAAATCCCCGAACTGCTCTAGATTTGAGGTCATTTGAATGAACTTTTGTGAAGTTGACCTCAGAATCTTCTTCACCACATAGACTTCCTCAACAGTCTCCCCCAGAGACCTTAACTTGCTTACTATGGTAGTGATCCTCTCAGCGAAATCATCTACTTTCTCAGCGTCCGCCATCCTTATTCCTTCAAGTTCCCAGCGTAGTGACTGAGCTCTAAACCTCCCTCACTCGCTCAACACCGACGTGCAATGTTTTGATAGCCTCCCAAGCTTCATTTGCTGTTTTTTCACTCCAATCTTAAGAGCGTTTCTTCACTGATACTCTGACAGATCGCAGCTAACGCCATTCTATTTTTCTTTGCATCCACCGGTCCCACAGGGTTGATCACTCCCCATACACCCTGTGCGTTCATAAAAATCTCCATCTTCATCGCCCAAACAGCATAATTCGTCTTGGTAAGCATAGGATATTGAATCGAGATATTCCCTTCCTTTCCCTGCGATCTCGATTCAACACGCGTGGTCTGGGTGTTGCCATCATCACGGACAACACTACCAGATGACTCCTCTCGAGACATGTATTTTGGCATTCACTCACCGATCCAACGCTCTGATACCAAATGTAAAACCCACAAACGAACCAATGATCCTCTACTTTTGATGAGAAACAAAACAGAACACACACGAGAGTTTTGAAAAAAGCTCTGTTTTTATTAGCTTCAGACTTTCTTCTTAAATAAACAAATACAATGAACAAAAGCATAACAAACAATCTTTTAAAAACGCAAAAGAGTGGAGTTAGTTGCTCCGTTATTGAACACGTCCTCTTTTTTCTTTTGACCAAATCTTCACCAGCTTGCCCGAAACTTCCGTTGTCCCACTTTAGCTTCGAACCTAGATTACTCCCTGTCATTTGATTTGATAAATTTTAAAATGAATCAAACTATCATATACGGACCATTTATGGTCAATATATGGGCTTAAATCCATTCATTACAAACCCAAATTGAAAAAAATGTTAGATGATAAAAGTTGTTAACGGTAAATCTATTAATCAATCAAAAAAAAGTTTCTTGACAGACCCGATAGTTTGTCGAAAACTAACCTCTAAGGTATTGGAATATCTCGGAATATCTTGGTATATCTTTGTAAATCAATTATAGTTATGGAATGTTGGATTATAGGAAGTTGATAGTAGAGTCTTACAGATGTATATATAGCCTTTGTAATCATAATAATAAAACATACTCTTAAAAGTTCTATATGGTATCAAGAGTCATTTAGTCTCACGACTTTTTCGAAACCCTAGCCGCCGACATAGACAATCATCGTCTGCAACCCCTCCTCCGACGTCGCTGTAACGACAACCCAGAATCATGTCTCAAACTGAAGCTCCTGCAACAGCAACTTCGTTCAATCCGACGAATCCGCAAGCGACACTACCAAGTTAGCCCCGACAAATTATATCACCTGGAGTATTCAAGTGTTAGCTCTGCTAGAAGGACATCAACTCGATTGCTTTGTCCTCAACAACACAATGGTGCCGCCTGCCATGATCTCCAAGAACGATGTGCTCGTTCCCAACCCCGCTTTCGTGCCCTTTAAGCAACAAGATCGTTTGTTGTCTAGCTCCATTCTCGGAGCCATCTCGGTGAATTTGCAACTGATGGTTGCTCGTGCTGCCTCTGTCTGCGATGCATGGAAAACCCTAGCTAACACCTACGGCAAAGCCTCCCGAGGTCATCTCCTACAACTTCGTGACCAGATCAAGAGATCTGTCAAAGGAACTCAAACAATTGACGAATACATCAGGTTCATTGTCTCCAAATCTGATGAGTTGGCTCACCTTGGAAAACCCCTTGATCTTGAGGATCTACTTGAAGCGATCCTCGATGGCCTTCCTGAAGAATACAAGCCCATTGTCGACATGGTCCATGCAAAAGACGTGGCTATTACCGTAGAAGAGCTTCATGAGAAGCTGATAAACCATGAGGCAAAGCTTGCCTCCACTGTTGCTCCTAATTCGTCTACCTTTCCAGTTACGGCAAATCCCACAGGTTCTCGCTCTCGCCAACAGTTTCGCGGAAACAGTGGCTCCCGTGGGTCACATTGGAACCGATCTTCTACAGGTCATTCCCGAGGTTACAATGATCGTTGTCAGGCCTGCGGGATTCACAGGCACAGTGCCCAGCGGTACTGGCAGTTTCGTCTTATATCGGCCTCTGAACAATCTGGTTCGACATGGTCTCCCTCTCCCCGACCATTGCAACCGAGGGCCAATCACACTGTTGTTTCTCCGTATGATTCCGGACCATGGTTGGTGGACAGTGGTGCCTCTCATCATGTAACATCGGATCTGCAGAACCTGTCACTTCATCAACCTTATCAAGGCGCTGATGAAGTCATGCTCAGTGATGGCTCGGCTTTAGCTATCACTCATACTGGTTGAGTATCTTTACCCTCTTCTACTCGACATGTCTCTCTCGACAACGTGCTGTGTGTCCCTAATATGGAGAAAAATCTCATTTCGGTTTATCAGCTTTGCAACTCTAACGACGTGTCGGTGGAATTCTTCCCTTGTTCTTTTCAGGTGAAGGATCTAAGCACGGGGGCGCAACTC
Organism: Tarenaya hassleriana; assembly: GCF_000463585.1. Taxonomy (NCBI): domain Eukaryota; kingdom Viridiplantae; phylum Streptophyta; class Magnoliopsida; order Brassicales; family Cleomaceae; genus Tarenaya; species Tarenaya hassleriana. The sequence goes on along the minus strand of NW_010966177.1, from coordinate 487,402 downwards.
CTAACCGGAAAGCCTAGAGATGGAGTCTATGAATGGCCGGTCTCCTCTTTCACTTCGTCGTCATCTCCTCAAGTTTTTACGTGTCTTAAGTCCACGTTGTCCGAGTGGCACTCTCGTTTAGGTCACCCTTCTAGTTCGATTCTACAACATGTCGTGTCTAAGTTTGGTTTGCCATTGTCTCGGGATACCATCTCTTTGCCTTGTGACTCTTGTTCCGTTAATAAAAGCCACAAACTTTTGTTTTCTAATTCTACTTTATCATCCTCTTGTCCCCTTGAACTACTATACTCTGATGTGTGGACCTCACCGATTATCTCGGTTGACGGATTCAAATACTATGTTCTCTTCGTTGATCACTTCACCCGTTACTCGTGACTTTATCCCCTCAAACAAAAATCTCAAGTTCGTGATACTTTTATTCGATTCAAAGCCCTCGTAGAAAACAAATTCTCGACTCAAATCACAACCCTTTACTCCGACAATGGTGGCGAATATATTGCCCTAGCGTCGTTTCTTGCTGCACACGGCATCTCCCATTACACCACTCCTCCTCATACTCCCGAGCATAATGGCATCTCCGAACGGAAACATCGACATGTTGTTAAAACTGGACTTTCACTCCTTCATCGAGCATCTATACCTATCTCCTATTGGTCTTATGCCCTAACCACAGCGGTCTATCTTATTAACCGTATACCTACCCTAACTCTACACATGAAATCGCCCTTTCAAACTCTTTTCGGTTCCCCTCCAAACTATGACAAACTCCGAGTTTTTGGATGCTTATGCTTTCCTTGGTTACGTCCATATACCTCTCATAAACTCGAACCAAAATCTGCACCTTGTATTTTCCTAGGATACTCGACCACTCAAAGCGCTTACCTATGCCTTGATCGCTCTCGATCTCATATGTTTATCTCTCGGCATGTCATTTTCCACGAGTCAAAGTTTCCATTTGATGAAGCCGAACACAATATTCAATCCTCTTCAACCACTGAACCCTCTATCTACACGGATTCTCTTGTGTCTCGTGTCCCCTCTTACAGGCCGCTGGTCATTCAAACTCCATCTCTGGCACCCCTGAGCGAGGAAGCTTCACCGGCGAGAACAGAGGAGGCTTCCCTGCCCGGAGTTGAGGCTGCAGAGGCTGATATTCTGCATGTCTCCGACACACGGACGACGACGGCTGAATCTACTTCGGCTGAACCTGTTCCTGTTGTTACTCCGCCTCGGAACCACCATCCGATGATAGCAAGAGGTAAAAACAACATTATTAAGCCCGCTCATAAACTTACACTTGCTGCCTCTGTCACCGAATCCAACAGGGAACCCACGTCCGTCGGCCAAGCTTAAAAGGATCCAATGTGGTGTCATGCCATGAGCGAAGAGTTCAATGCTCTTATACACAATGGTACATGGGAATTGGTTTCACTGACAAATGTCAGAAACACAGTTGGGTGCAAATGGGTTTTCCGCATCAAGAAAAATCCCGATGGCTCTGTTGACCGTTATAAAGCTCGTCTTGTGGCCAAGGGATTCCATCAACGTCCGGGCGTGGATTTTCAGGAAACTTTTAGCCCCGTTGTGAAGCCTACTACGATCCGACTCATACTCAGCATTGCTGTCACTCATGATTGGCCTGTTAAGCAACTTGACATCAATAACGCATTCCTCCAAGGTCGTCTTTCCGAGGAAGTCTATATGACTCAACCCCCCGGATTTGTCGACAAAGACAATCCCACTTTTGTCTGCAAGCTCCACAAGGCCATTTATGGTTTAAAGCAAGCACCAAGGGCATGGTACTCGGAATTACGGTCATTTCTTCTTGCTCAAGGCTTTGTCAACTCCTTAGCCGATGCCTCTTTATTTATCCTTCGGAATGCACAAGTTCAACTCTTTGTGTTAGTCTACGTGGATTGCCTTACTCTCGGCTCGGTTTGCTCTTAAAGATTTAGGAGCCCTGTCGTACTTCTTGGGCGTGGAAGCATCTTGGACACATTCAGGCTTGTTTCTTGGGCAACGGAAATATATAAACGACCTTCTCATAAGTACAAACATGTCTGATGCTAAACCGGTCACCACTCCCATGGCCTCGACTTCCAGACTCACCTTAGCCTCGGGTACCCAGTTGGCAGAACCCACCGAGTTTCGAGCAGTTATTGGAAGTCTTCAATACTTGTCCCTCACTAGACCCAACATCAGTTTTGCGATAAATAAACTCTCCCAGTTCATGCACGCCCCTACGGATGAACACTAGAAAGCGGCGAAACGTGTTCTCCGATACTTAGCCGGAACTCGCAACAAGGGCATCATTCTCACAACCACCAACGTTCCGGCCCTACATGCCTTTAGTGATGCGGACTGGGCAGGTGATCATGGAGACTTCAAATCGACGGGAGCGTACATTGTTTATTTCGGACGTCATCCGATCTCGTGGTCTTCCAAGAAACTTACTGGTTATTCTCGGTCATCAACGGAAGCCGAGTATCGATCGATTGCCAATGCTGTTGGGTTTCCTGGGATCTCTAGAGCGAATCCTATTCCTAAGAGATCGATTCTAGGGTTTGCGCAGCGGATGTAAAACAAAAATTTATAGAACCCTAGAACCATGCTGCTATTGAATCGTAGAAATGTTAGAACGCTTACCTCAATCGATCCGGGGCCTGTATCAATCGAAGAACACGTCTGATCACGAAAGGCAGGAAGAATACCTCGCCCTCTACACGTATCCACGCCTCGGGATGGATTCCAACAGTTAGAACTTGTCTGCTAGGACCCGAATCATCTATTCGGTTTGATGCTTCGAGAAAATGAGACTTAGAAACTCTTGGATCTTTTGAATCTCACCAAAAGCTATCAAAAGTCTGCTCCAGACGGCTCTCTCAGTCTCACATACGATTAGGGTTTTTAATCTCCTTCTTATAAGGTGATTTAATCCTAATTCGGTCTAATTTCCGAAAAACCCGAAACCCGGAACGGACAGTCCAGAAATACACGTGGACCGTCCGTTCCAGCAAGCCAGAAAGGATTCCGTTCCAGGCAAGCCAGAACGGACGGTCTGTTATCAACGCGGACTGTCCGTTCCAACATTTAGAACGGACGGTATGCGACTATTCGCGGACCGTCGGGTCTGGACTTGGCGGACCGTCCGTTCCGGACTTCTGGTTCGTCCGTTCTAGACCCTTCCGTCTTGGTTTTTCGGTCATTTTCTCATGCGTTTAGTCCTTCCCTGCGTGTGTGACCCTGTAGGCTCATTCGACATAGCAGTATAACCCAAAATCTCTATTCCGGATATACAAGTCATAGGCGGTCTCTAGGAAGACACTATGACTACCTATCTCGAATAGAGTTTGTTCGTGATCTTACGAACGCCAGAGATGATTCCGGTTGATGATCCTTTTGTATCGCGATATCATATGTCGAATAAGGCATGGACAAGCCACCTTATCTGATTCGACTGCTTTCTCGTTCACTGAGTTTGACTGTCTGAAATAGACGACGTTCGTCTATAGTGCGGCCACACATTTCTACAGTCTCGCTCACACGAGGGGCCCAGCGATATCTCTCTCTTTTACGAGAGGTACAAATCCCGTCTTGACTATCTACAATCCAGCACATGATTCGTTTCGTACCTGATACACGCCTTTATAGTCCTCCTATTATGCAGGACGTTTGACGTATTCAAAGCATGCAACTCCTCATGTTGGATTCTGTGGATATCTCAGGTCTTAGGATCCAATCATGGAACCGCCATATGAGATTCAATTCATGACGCTAGTCCATGTGACAATCTCATGCGGGTCATTCCAGTATTCCGTTCTCCAACGAATACCTATGATTGTGATCGTATCCAATACTTATTATCATCTCTATAATTATCAATCACACATCATACTAGTCTTATTATGTCATCATTCTCATAATCCGACACAAGACTAGGGAGTTTAGTATCATTCATAATGATACATGGATTTCATAACAGATCTAGTATGCAAGAACATGTAATGAATCAAATTCTCTCGTAAAAACCAA
>NW_010966177.1:480667-482982 GCF_000463585.1 Tarenaya hassleriana | reverse complement strand
CCAACAAACTTTCTGATTCAAACAGCTTCCTTTGCTGCGTCCGACGCTGCAATATACTCACCTTCTGTAGTAGAATCTGCAACGGTTGCCTGCTTGGAACTCTTCTAGCTAACAGTGCCTCCGTTCAAGCAGAAAACATAGCCAGACTGCGATCTGTAGTCATCCGGGTCTGACTGGAAACTAGCATCGGTGTAACCCTTTACAGCGAGCTCGTCATCCGACCCACCGTATACCAAGAACACATCCTTAATCCTTCTCAAGTACTTCAGGATGTTCTTGACGGCGATCCAGTGCGACTCTCCTGGATCTGACTGGTATCTACTCGTAATGCTCAACGCGTAGGATACATCCGGTCGAGTACAAAGCATGACATACATGATGGATCCAATTGCCAAAGCATATGGAATCCGATCCATGCGTTCTCGCTCATCAGGTGTCGTAGGACACTGACTCTTGCAGAGAACTGTGCCACTTCTCATCGGTAAGGTTCTTTTCTTGGAATCTTGCATCTTGAACCGTTTCAAGACCTTATCGATGTAAGTACTCTGACGCAATCCTAGAAGACGCCTCGATCTATCTCTATAGATCTTTATGCCTAGAATATAGGTCGTTTCTCCTAGGTCCTTCATAGAAAACTGCGTTCCTAGCCAAGACTTAACGTCTTGCAAGGTAGAAACGTCATTCCCTATGAGGAGAATGTCATCCACGTACAGCACTAGAAAAACTACTGTGCTCCCACTGACCTTCTTGTAAACACATGGTTCATCCTCGTTTTGTGAGAAACCAAACTTTTTTATTTTCTCATCAAAGCGAAGGTTCCAACTCCTCGAAGCATGTTTCAGTCCATAAATGGACCTCTGAAGCTTGCACACCATCCCCGGGTTCCTTGGATCGATAAAACCTTCGGGTTGTGTCATGTACACATCCTCGGTCAAGTTCCCATTAAGGAACGCGGTCTTGACATCCATTTGCCATATCTCATAGTCATAATATACGGCTATGGCAAGTAGGATCCTGATGGACTTCAGCATAACTACGGACGAAAATGTCTCATCATGGTCCATACCATGAATCTGACGGAATCCTTTCGCCACAAGACGTGCCTTATACGTGTGCACGTTGCCATCCATGTCGGTCTTCTTCTTGAAGATCCACTTGCATCAGATGGGTTTTATCCCTTCAGATGCATCAACCAGAGTCCATACTTGGTTGTCTGACATGGATTGCATCTCGGACTTCATAGCCTCGCGCCATTTTTCGGAGTCCGGACTCGCCATTGCCTCTGGGTATGTGGTGGGCTCGTCATGTTCTAATAACATGAGTTCCTCATTCCCAGTTACGAGAAATCCGTATCTCACAGGTTCTTGGCGAATCCTGCCTGATCTCCGAGGTTCACTCGTCGAAGGTTGAGTCACAACTGGTAGTGAAACAGGTTGAACTTATTCAACTTGTTCACTCGGCTCAGCGTCTACTTGCTGCTCTCGAACTTCCTCAAGTTCGATCCTACTCCCACTGACTCTTTTGGAGACGAACTCTCGCTCCATAAAAGTCGCATTCTTGGCAATGGACACCTTGTTCTCTGTCGGAATGTAGAAGTAGTTGTTGGTTTAGTGCTCTATGATGTACTGTTTATGAGCTTTATTCAGATACATTTGATGTATTGATACTTTCTACGGTTTTATGAGAGTATTTGATTCATTGCATGTTCTTGTATACTAGATATGTTATGAAATCCATGTATCATTATGAATGATACTGAACTCCCTAGTCTTATGTCATTATGGGAATGATGACATAATAAGACTAGTATGATGTGTGATTGATGATCATATAGATGATCATATGTATTGGATACGATCACAATCATAGGTATTCGTTGGAGAACGAAATACTGGAATTACCCGCATTAGATTGTCACATGGACTAGTGTCATGACTTGAATCTCATATGGTGGTTCCATGATTGGATCCTAAGACCTGAGATATCTACGGAATCCAACATGAGGAGTTGCGTGCTTTGAATACGTCAAACGTTCTGCGTAACAAGAGAACTATAAAAGTGTGAATCAGGTACGAAACAAATCATGTACTGGATTGTAGATAGTCAAGATGAGATTTGTACCTCTCGTAAAAGAGAGAGATATCGCTGGGCCCCTCGTCGTGTGAGGACTGTAGAAATGTGTGGCCGCACTATAGACGAACGTCGTCTATTTCAGACAGTCGAACTCAGTGAACGAGAAAGCAGTCGAATCAGATAAGGTGGCTTGTCCATGCCTTATGTTCGACATATGATATCGCGATACAAAAGGATCATCA
>NW_010966177.1:479554-480203 GCF_000463585.1 Tarenaya hassleriana | reverse complement strand
AAAAACCGAGTCGGAAGGGTCCAGACCCGACGGTCCGGACGCGTGGTCCGTCCGTTCTGAGTAGTGGAACGGACGGTCCACGACAACATACAGACCGTCTGTTCTATCACATAGAACGGACGGTCTGTACTAAACGTAGACCGTCCGTTCTGCCTTACTGGAACGGACGGTCCACGTGCAATTCTGGACCGTCCGTTCCAGGTTCCGGTTTTCCGAAAATTAATCCGAAATTAGGGTTTTATAAGAAAGAGATTAAAACCCTAATTCGAGAGAGACTTTTTGGGGCCGACTTTCAGAGGTTTGAGAGAGCTTTTGGGTGAGATCCAAAGAGTTCGAAAACCGAAGAGTCTCATTTTCTCGAAGCACAAAATCGAATAGCAGATTCGTGTCCTAGCAGACAAGTTCCAACCGTTGGAATCCATCCCGAGGTGTGGATACGTGTAGAGGGCGGGGTATTCTTCCTCCCTTTCGTGATCAGACGAATTCTTCAATTGATACAGGCCCCGGATCGATTGAGGTAAGTAATCTAACGTTTCTACGATTCATAAAAGCATAGTTCTAAGGTTTATTAAATTTTTGTTTTATATCCGCTGCGCAAACCCTAGAATCGATCTCTTAGGAATAGGATTCGCTCTAGAGATCCCAGGAA
>NW_010966177.1:475761-479218 GCF_000463585.1 Tarenaya hassleriana | reverse complement strand
AAGATCTGTCTGACTCATCATAGACCGAACCGTGTCTAACAGTGTTCGGTTCCTCCGTTCAGACACGCCGTTCCATTGTGGCGTTCCAGGAGGAGTTAATTGTGATACAATACCACAATCTACCAGATAGTCAGTGAACTCTTGGCTCATATATTCGCCACCACGATCGGATCGAAGTGTCTTGATCGTCTTGCCAAGCTGGTTCTGTACTTCGTTTCTGAAAGCCTTGAACATTTCAAGTGTTTCAGACTTATGTCTCATCAAATAGACATAACCGTATCGACTGAAATCATCAGTGAACGTAACGAAATATAGATAACCTCCTCTAGCTGGACAGCTCATTGGCCCGCATACATCACTATGTATCAGATCCAATAACTATGTCGCTCTCTGTCCTTTCCCCTTGAAAGGATGCTTTGTCATCTTGCCCATTAAACAAGACTCGCAAGATTCAAGAGACTCAAAGTCAAATGAATCCAGAAGACCTTCAGAATGAAGCTTCTGAATGCGCTTCTCGTTTATATGGCCTAGACGACAATACCAGAGGAAGGTCGGGTTTAAGTCGTTCGGCTTAAACCGTTTAGTACTCACGTTATAGATTGACCTGCATCTAGACGGTTCGTCATCCAAAACATAAAGGCCATTAATATGGTAACATTTACCATAAAATAAGTCACCTCTATAAATGGACAGAAATTTGTTTTCAATAACAAATCTGAAACCATCCGAGTCCAAGTATGAAATCGATATAATGTTCTTGCTGATAGCAGGAACAAAAAAACAATCATGTAACTCCAATACAAGTCAAGAAGGTAAAGTCAGATCATAAGTCCCGACAGCTAATGCAGCAACTTTTGCTCCATTCCCAACGCGGAGATCTACTTCTCCTTTTGCCAATTGTCTACTTCCTCGCAACCCTTGCACATTTCCACAAATATGCGAGGCGCTTCCGGTATCTAATACCCACGACGTAGAAGTAAACAAATTAGCCTCTATAACGAAGACACTAGAAGTCGATGCTTCTCTAATCTTCTTCTTCTCCTGATCTTCAAGGTAGAGTCTACAATTTATGTACCAATGCTCAACGGCATGACAGAAATAACACTCTTCCTTTTTGGACTTAGGCTTAGGTTCAATGACAACGCTTGTCGCTTTCCCGCTTCCTTTTGTTGAAACTCTTTCCAACAGTTACCATATTACTCCTTCCGTGGCTCTCAGCTTTCTTTTTGGAATGATGCATTCTACTGATCAACTATCAAAGAATCGTCCATGTCCTCTAATTGCTTACGCAATTGCGAAGTCATATTTCCAAATATCAAGCTAGACTTGTCCAGATCATCATCCATATGCTTCCAATAAGCATTAATGATCGATCTAGAAGCCGTGGTCAGAGGCTTATCCTTCATAAGGATAGATCGCATTATCGATTTCGGTACACTACCGGTCGATGTTATGTCCTACAGAAAAAGACAAAATAGAACGAACAAAACAAAATTGCAGATTCTATTAATGATCTACTATGAGCTAGTCCATCATCAATCAATGTCTACATATCTATGATCTACTACCAGCTAGTCCATCATCAAACAATGACAACATAGATGCAAAGATGAGCTATATTCCCATAAAGAAAACTAACCCTACAATAATTTTCCATATGGGACTAAGATCCGTATTTCACACAAGAATAAATTATTACACCTATCCTTATGCTATTTAGGTAGACATCTAATGTCAATCACATCCAATGTGATTCTTAGATCCTTTACGAGACTATGATATCAAATATCATTGCATACTTGTCTCATCTGTACCATTAAGTCTCAAGTCAAACCTGACAACTTAACCTAAGGTAAACCATATTCAAGCTGTAGGAACCACAATTTTCTACCCTGCCTAACAAAGATAATCTGGCACGCTCGGCTTTGGCATGACCCGTGTTACGGACGATCGATGCCTTGACAGGCGCTCTAGTAATGGGAGGTACACTCTTAGCATTACATGAACAAGGGATTTTCGAAACTGCACCTAGATCAAGCATCTACTTTCAAGCTATGAGAACCACCATTTCTCCATCTTGCCTCACCAAGATAATACGGCACACCCAGCTTTGGCATGGCCCATGACACGTATCGAGGCCTTGACAAGTGCTTTACTCGTAGAGCTCCTAGATCTAACCGGTTTCTGTGCAAGGATTGTACATATCAAGGATCAACAATTATTCCTTGATCAGATGTAATACATAATCCGAATAGACCATCCATTCGATTATGTAATCCCAATCTCGAAGCTCTACCATTTTAATATATTTCGATGATCTTCTTTTGACTGGTAATGATCCTGAGCTTTTATAGGATCTGAAAACTGTTTTACACTCTGCGTTTCAGCTGAGAGATCTTGGCGACATGCGATATTTTCTTGGGCTTGAAATCGCATGTTTTCGACAGGGGATTTTCGTAAATCAAAGGAAATACACTCTCTCGAACTTTTTGATGAATTTGGAATGTTGGGTTGATAGCAATACCCATGTAGTTTGGCCGTTCTACTACCATAACGGATGGTCCGCTCACGGACGAGCTGGAACGGGCGGTCTGACACTCAGACCGTCCGTTCCAGGCTAAAATCCGACCATTCGGACTGCTACCCTTGGACCATCCGTTCCGGAATACCCAGAACGGACGGTCTAGGGTTGAAACACGTGATCAGATCACATTTTTCCGCGTTCCCGGCCCCGTATAGACCCGAAATCGACCCGACTTTCACCTGTGAACTCAGAACACAAACCTCTTGCACACTCTGCAACAAAGAACATGAAATCTACCCTAGATCCATAATCAAATCATGCATAGCATCAATAGCAAACACGGATTCAAACGATTCAAATCCTAAAACGTGTGTGATCGGGTTCTACGAAATCAAAACAGAACAACCAGGCTCTGATACCACTGTGGGGTTTCCTGGGATCTCTAGAGCGAATCCTATTCCTAAGAGATCGATTTTAGGGTTTGCGCAGCGGATGTAAAACAAAAATTTATAGAACCCTAGAACCATGCTGCTATTGAATCGTAGAAACGTTAGAACGCTTACCTCAATCGATCCGGGGCCTGTATCAATCGAAGAACACGTCTGATCACGAAAGGCAGGAAGAATATCTCGCCCCCTACACGTATCCACACCTCGGGATGGATTCCAACAGTTGGAACTTGTCTGCTAGGACCCGAATCATCTATTCGGTTTGATGCTTCGAGAAAACGAGATTTAGAAACTCTTGGATCTTTTGGATCTCACCAAAAGCTGTCAAAAGTCTGCTCCAGACGTCTCTCTCAGTCTCACATACGATTAGGGTTTTTAATCTCCTTCTTATAAGGTTATTTAACCCTAATTCGGTCTAATTTCCGAAAAACCCGAAACCCGGAACGGACGGTCCAGAAATACATGTGGACCGTCCGTTCCAGCA
>NW_010966177.1:462695-475209 GCF_000463585.1 Tarenaya hassleriana | reverse complement strand
AGCGATATCTCTCTCTTTTACGAGAGGTACAAATCCCGTCTTGACTATCTACAATCCAGCACATGATTCGTTTCGTACATGATACACGCCTTTATAGTCCTCCTGTTACGCAGGACGTTTGACGTATTCAAAGCACGCAACTCCTCATGTTGGATTCTATGGATATCTCAGGTCTTAGGATCCAATCATGGAACCGCCATATGAGATTCAAGTCATGACGCTAGTCCATGTGACAATCTCATGCGGGTCATTCTAATATTCCGTTCTCCAACGAATACCTATGATTGTGATCGTATCCAATACTTATAATCATCTCTATAATCATCAATCACACATCATACTAGTCTTATTATGCCATCATTCCCATAACGACACAAGACTAGGGAGTTTAGTATCATTCATAATGATACATGGATTTCATAACAGATCTAGTATGCAAGAACATGTAATGAATCAAATGCTCTCATAAAAACCAAAGAAAGTATCAATACATCAAATGTATCTAAATAAAGCTCATAAACAGTACATCATAGAGCACTAAACCAACAAATGCCTCGACGTAGATTCGGTGGCTTGTCTCATTGCTAGGTGAACTCGGCCAAACCTCGTCGTCAACTCAGACCGTGTACTGTGATAACATCGGAGCAACTTACCTTAGCGCCAACCCGGTGTTCCATTCGTGCATGAAGCATTTGGCACTCGATTATCACTTTGTCTGCAGCCAAGTAGAAGAAGGCAAACTTCGAGTGTTGCATGTCAGCTCAAAAGACCAATTGGTGGATGTTCTCACCAAACCACTACCTCGGAGCTCCTTTCAAGATCTCTGCGTCAAGCTCGGATTAACCTCCGGCCAACCGACTTGAGGGGGCGTATTGGAATATCTCAGAATATCTTCGTATATCTTTGTAAATCAATTATAGTTATGGAATGCTGGATTATAGGAAACTGATAGTAGAGTCTTACAGATGTATATATAGCCTTCGTAATCATAATAATAAAACATACTCTTAAAAGTTCTATATAAGGTATAGATTCGGTAAAGAGAAAATCTCCAAAAAGTGAGAAACAGAATCAGATTAACCCCTCAAATATTCTCGAATTGTTGCCGTAATCGATAGCCATAGTAGTTTCCCTTGAAATGACGATATCTCTCACCATCCTATCAATCACCAGCCCTAGTTTTCCAATATAACGTGATTCCGGTCAAAATAGTCGACGGTTCCTCTCCTGCCAAATAGCATACGTTACTGCCTGAAAGAGAAGCCTTGCTAAATCCCGCCGCGGCGAATTCTCGCCATCAGTTTAGATTCAAACATCGTTCTTTAAAATATCTCTTATTTAATGGGTCACAAAGCCCAAAACAAAATTCTATGTATGATTATCACTACCTTATTATACAGTTCAGTAATTAATAATGCAGATCCACTTTATTTCATGTTGTCATATGTATAGCTCGTGCCTTCCCAACCATCTCATCAATATGTATGCGCCATTTTTTATTTTGCTTTAAATATGCATATATATATATATAAATAATGTGATTTCAAAAATTCTAACAAATTTTGCATACATCATTATATGTTTATTTCGAAAATAATTTAATCTAAACTTTAGTAATTGAATTTCTTCAGATTTCATATTTAATCATTTTATACACATAATTTAACGAAAAGATGAAATCGTCAACAATTACTAATAATCTTGATCTTTCAAATCAATAGAAGCCAACCTTTGTGTCACCATACCAATGTAAGCTTTTGCAAAAGTAAATCCAACATACCTTGATCGATTTTGTTAACCTTGATTGAAATCACGTTCATCTCCGTCGATGATTAGAATTTAATTACAAAAAACAAAAACTCAATCCTACGATCTAAATGCTCTATGCTCTCTTCGATTTGTATTGTTTTATCTCTTAGTTATTGTCCTTATTTGTATTGTGTTTTTAGCATTGAATCGTTATACTATAGATTGTGTTTTTTTTTTATAAAAATGATACTAAAACATTTTTTAAATGGTTGCCCCTTTACCATTTTTCAGATTAATCCGAAATTCGGAGTGAATGATAATAGGAAATCTAATCAATCAAATTATCAAAAAAAAAAAAAAATTAGAACATCAACTATTGAAGAAAGGTAAAGAAAAATAGATGCACATAAGCATCAATTAAAGTTGGTAACATGATAGAAAAATAATTCACGATATGCCATGGAAGATTGATGCTAAGAACGACCGCATCGCGGAAAACAATGGGTAGGGTTAATTTAATTACCAAAGAGAATAAACCAAAAAAAAAAAAAGAGTAACTATGGACTGAATAGCCCATCTTATTATTCAGGATATTCAAGTGGAATGTTATTGAAAACTGTTACTATTCAAAATTTATGATTACCATATATAGAAATGAATAACATAATATATAAAAAAAAGTTTGTTATATAATACAAAATGTTTAGAAAGATAGAAACAAGATTAAATTATAGCCTTTAGTTTATTGTTCAATTAATTCAGCAGAACAAACAGAAAGACGATGAATGGCCAAGAAATGTCTTCTAATAAAGCCAAAGTGCTTACGCAATCTCTTGCCTCACACACGTATCTTCCCATTGCCTTGCTGTTCAAGGTGCGTGCTCTTCACTTTTCTTCACATACATATATATATATATGCTCCCTCACATTTACCCAAGAAAGTGTGAGCTTAAGGAGTTACAAAGATTACAACTTCCAAATACGTAAGTTTCTTAGCCGTCTGTGAGAGGTCCGAAAGCAATCATGGTTCAGCCTCCTCTTCATTTTGTTCTATTTCCTTTCATGGCTCCTGGTCATATGATCCCAATGGTCGATATAGCCAGGCTCATGGCTCAACGAGGTGTGACCATAACCATCATCACCACTCCTCTTAATGCCAACCGTTTCAAGAATGTCATTAGCCGTTCCGTCCAATCGGGCCTACCCATCAGCCTAGTCGAGGTGAAGTTTCCACACCAAGAAGTGGGTTTGCCCGAAGGTCACGAGAATATTGACTTGCTGGATTCAGAGGGGAACCTACTAGCGTTTTTCAAAGCGGCTAACTTTCTTGGAGAACCCGTCGAGAAGCTCATGGAAGAGATGAATCCTCGGCCAAGCTGCATAATTGCGGATATGTGTTTGCCTTACACCAGCAACCTTGCCAAGAAGTTCAAGATTCCTAAGATCGTCTTCCATGGTATGTGTAGTTTTTCCCTCCTATGCATGCATGTCGCGCGTGAAGCCGGGATCTTCGACACAATAGAGTCTGAAAAGGAGTATGTCTCCATTCCGGATCTCCCCGACAGAGTCGAATTTACAAAACCTCAAATACCCTTACGCACATATGGCGTTGGTGACTGGACAGAGTTCATGGAAAAATTGGTAGAAGCGGATAACAAGTCGTACGGCGTAATCATGAACACATTCCAAGAACTCGAACCCGCTTACGTGAGAGAGTACAAGAAGGCAAGAGAAGGTAAAGTGTGGACAATCGGGCCTGTTTCCTTATGCAACAAGGTAGGGTTGGACAAAGTTGAAAGAGGAAACAAAGCAGCCATTGATCAAGACAAGTGTCTTAAATGGCTTGATTCTCGAGAACCGAGTTCCGTCCTCTACATTTGCCTCGGCAGTCTCTGCAATCTCCCATTGGCTCAGCTCAAAGAGCTCGGGCTAGCCCTCGAAGAATCAAACAGACCCTTCGTTTGGGTTATAAGAGGTGGGAAGAAGTACATTGAGTTACAAAAATGGATTTCAGAAAGCGGATTCGAAGAAAGAATCGGAGAAAGAGGACTTCTTGTCAAAGGATGGGCACCCCAAATGCTTATCCTTTCACACTCGTCAGTTGGAGGGTTCTTGACACATTGCGGATGGAACTCAACTCTGGAAGGGATCACTGTTGGGGTTCCATTGCTTACATGGCCCTTATTCGCAGAACAGTTTTGCAACGAGAAATTAGTCGTGCAGATTCTTAAAACAGGTGTGAGATCGGGGATGGAAGTGTCCTTGAAATGGAGCGAAGAAGAGCAAATAGGAGTGTCGGTCGACAAAGATAGGATCAAAAGTGCAATAGATGAATTAATGGGTGATAGTGTCGAAGCAAAAGAGAGAAGAAGAAGAGCCAAAGAGCTCGGAGAATTAGCCAACAAAGCTGTGGGAGAAGGAGGCTCTTCCCATTCTGACATCACACTGCTCATACAAGACATCACGCAACAAGTGCAGTCCAAAAACTGATGATTTTGTGAATTGTTTAAGAGGAAGCTTGAGAAGATAGTTTTGCGCGCCGTGGTTTTATGCTGTCGTATGTATTTTGTTGAACCTATACGTTTGTACTGATATTTGACAAAGTGTATTTTGAGTTTGTACTGATTTTCTAGTTTTGAATTTAGCATTTGTATTTGAATAAATTTTTTGATATAGTTTGTATTTTTTATGAGTTGTTCGAAGTTTTCAAAATTTTAGATACATGAGATTGGAGTTCAGATACACGATTAATGTCTCGCTACTCGGATCTCAGATATCTAAGAATTCGAAAACGTACATTAAAACCAAATACGCAGATACGAATCTGAGTACGTTGACAACCCAAATACCTAGGATACCAAAGTAGGCACGTTTACGTACGTTCCGACAGTTTGGAAGGACCAAAGTCCATATAATATAGATCATCTATGTCCATTTGTTTGTCGATATATTTATATTTCTATATCATATTAATAAACGTATCGTCACCAACCTTTAAGAACATTTATGACTCTTATAAGAAAAAATATTCACGACCAAATTATCTATAACCAATTTACCAATTGTTTTCAGGAGATAAACATAAAAATGGAGAACAACCCTTAAATATATATATATATAATAAATATTACATATAATATTTTTTCTATAAGTTGGTTTGCTTATTAGTGTATTCATTCTATTATGACGAAAATAGTTTCAAAGAAGAGAAGTTGAATATTCTTCTTCACAAAATGTCACATAACCACATTGACAAGAAATGAAAGATCTTCCATTTGGAAAGTTTCAACGTTTTTTATTTTTTTATTTTTGTTAAAGAAGTTTCAACGTTAGGAGTCACAAGTCATCTTCGTTGACTGAAAGGCTTCTTAGTCGTCAGTTTGGTTTCATACGTTGAATCCAAATTTGATTACTCTTTTGCTTCTTTTTTTTTTATTTATTTCCTGTTTTCATTCACTAGGATATCCACAATTATTATGTCCCAATTTTTCATAATAAAAGTTGAATATAAGAAATTAAATCCGATGTTAGAAGATCGGTGATAAGTCGAACCCGTAAAACTTGACGTCTTGTTATAAAAAACGATATCAAACCCAAAATTTTGAAATAAAAATTTGGTTAAGCCTCAATTAAAAAAAAAAAAGAATGGGTAAAAAACAATTCAAAATATGAAAACTAGGGGCCGTTAATTTGGCTTCAATTTTGAATTTGTAAATCTAGATTATTCGCACATTGGATTTTTGGTTCATAATTTCACGGTTGATTATTTATAATATAATTACAAGTATTTATTTAAAATTATGAAATTACTATTAACATTTTTTAATTTTCTATATTACAAAATAACATTGATATTAATTTAAAATTAATAATTTAATTTATTTTTAAAAAAACTAGAATAAAAAATCCAAAGATATTTCATCTTTTTAAATAAGGATAAACCAAAAAAACATTAACTATTCTACTTAAACAAAAAAAAACTTCTACTTAAAATTCATTACAAAAAACTATCAACTATTACTTTTGAGGAAAAACCATCAACTATTACTTTTATTTAAAAAATAAATTTTATCTTAAATTTGTTATAAAATAATCAAGTATTAATTTAAAAAATATAATATTTATTTAAATTTCTCATACGTAATATTAAGAATTTATAAAAGTATTTATAAACATCACCCTTTTATAATAAATTTGTATATAAAATTTATAATTAAAAATATATTTTCTTGATTGTAAATATTATATTTAAAATCTTGTCATATATTAATATTTGAGATATTATAAATTACCAATTTTATTGTTTATAAAAATTTAATAATTGAAATGTGATGCATAATTACATATAAATTACTTATATAAGATATAATATATATTTTCTAAATAAAAATAAAAATATGGTATTTTTACATATGATATTGTTTAAATTAACAAATTTTCATACATCATATATAAGTTTTTAATAAGATATATATTTGATTTTTTAAAACTTATAGATTTATGTTTATATAATTAATAAGCTATATTTAATTTTCAGTGTAATATTTGTATACAAATTTATTAAATAAAGGATTTATATAAATTCTAAATATTGCAATATGATAATTTTATAAATGTTTTTATTTAAATTTTATAATTTTTACAACAAAATTAAAATATCATTTTTATTAAATAATTTAGATTTGATGTTTTTTTATTAAAATTAACATTTGATGGTTTTTTATAATAAATTTAAAATAAATATTATTTTTAAATAATTTGTATAATTGATGCTTTTTTTTGATAATTTACAAATTTAAAATAAACTGTATTTCAGGTGATAAGATTTACAAATTTAGATAATCTAAAATTTTCGAATATTTTCCTCTAGAAAAACCAAATAGTTCAAATTTTAAAGGAAAAATTCTAGAATAAATCAAATATATTCATTAATTATTTTTAGAATTTTATCAGTGATATATTTTAAACCGTATATAAATATTTGATTAGTTCTAAAATTTTCAGTCACATTACAAATTATTTCTAAATTATTCTTTTCTTCTACATCCCGCATAATTTATTTCATTTCATCCGAATTCACAAAGAGTTAGAATTATCCGTAATAACAGGAGCTATGCAAATGCTCTATTACTCGTAAATGAAACAAAGAAAAATAGAGGAGCTTGTATTTGAGAGAGATAGCGAGGGAATATTTCATCTTATTATTCATAAGTGATCGATATATCATATATAAATAAGTAAGTATTAACTAACAATCCTATATATCAGATACGAAAAGATAAGAATGAGATCTTTGCAGTTGAAACAGACATAACAAACTATAACACTCCCCCTCAAGATGGAGCATGTAATGTATACTTATCTTGCCAACTAAACGCCTGATAACGCAAATCTAGGTGTATAAATAAGCTCAAATAATAAAGAACCTAGACACAGCGAATACCGCAAGGGTACGAATCGACTGTAATACAAGGGTCGAACACAGGAAATAGTTAACTCTAGGAACAAGACTTAAACAAGAATTAGATCAGAAAATATGGAATGAAGTATGTGAATACCGAAAATAAAGCAATAAACAAACTAAGTAAAATCAGATAACTAAACCACCGTAGCTTCGGGATAACCTTAACGTACAGGGATTGTTTCTAAGGATGGAGAATCTACGAACATCGAACTCTAATCGGGGATCTCAAGTTCTAATATCAGATTCAATTCTTTTCTAAATCCACTATCCAATAATTTAACCTATAGATCTCTCAACCTAATAGATTAATATCAAATGCATTATCGAACATTATTACGGTTCCTAAACCGATTAACCTATCTTTCAATAGTCTTAATCAATTCATTCAATGAATTCTTTCCGAATCTAATATCAACTTTCGTTGCAAATCAGAATCTAAGATCAATCAATCAACTGGCCAAGAAGATTAAAAGCAATAAACTCAATTAAATCAAATCGACGAGTATCGATAACGTAGTCTCGGAAAATAAAAACCAAATAAATCTCTACAAGGTTAAATCTCCAGCTACAGTGAAACGACTACTCGCAACCCATAACAACAAACAAGTTCAAATCAATAAAGAGAAACATGGAAAACAGATAGAGAAGAAACTCACAGTGATCTCTCGACGATGATTCTTCAACCTCTGCTTCTGAAAACTCTGTCTTGATTCTCTCTCGAGTTCTCTGGCTTCTGCTGTGATCTCTCGATGATTTCTGAGGCCAAGACATCTTCTATTTATTCGCTTTTCGACTAGACTTCTTCCTTTGCTAAGTTCAGACACAAAATTGGAAGTTTTCTCGTAATGCAACACGACCGTGTCGAATGACAGCACGGTCAGTGTCAATTGTCTAATCAAATTTTTACGCTTCTGCACGGGCTGAACACGGGCGAGCTGCAAGTCGACACGGGCGTGTCAGGATACGACACGGTAGGATCCTGACACGGGCGTGTTAGGATACGACACGGTAGGTGCAGATTGTTCTACTTTCTGGTGTGCAGGATTCCGGTGTATGACCAGGAGTTCTGGGTCTGAAACCTCTTCACCCTGAAATCGAGAACTCCACTAAGCGCAATCGAAAGAAGAAACGACAGCAAAAAAAAAGATGGAGGAACGTGCTATAGTTGCTGAGAACAACAATGACACTTATGGGGCATACCTTCAACCTAAGTACATTCAACAACTTTCATGCATTTGTCGGCCTAACATCGACCGTAACAATTTTGAGTTTCAACCGGCATTCATCAATATGTTGAGACCAACAGATTTTTCTCTACTAGGTACGCCTCATTTCTCAAACTCATTTTATTGTAGAGATGCTCTTAAACTTCATGATCCAGGTTGGCAGAAGATCGATAATCTTCATCCATTAGTCCTATCCGCCAGTTGAGAGAGTTAAAGACCCTAAACAAGCGCTCCCGGGAGGCAACCCGAGTTTATAGGTTAGTTTTTCTTTTCTTTCTTTTTCTTTTTGCATCGGATATCGGTTTGTGTCTCTTATCACCAGGTTGAGTTCTAATGAGGAGCTACCGAGGAGGTGAGGAAGCTAGCTATGCGATTGACGTAGGCAGACGAGCTAAGTATTCTTTTTCCTTCTTGATTTTCTTCTCTTTTGACTCATTTTATTGGTTGCCTCTACTAGACGAGATTTGACACCGAGGACAATGTCCAATTCAAGTCTGGGGGAGGATTCGTCTAACGTCAAACCATATCTATTTAGAGTAGTGTTGCGTGCATTTTTCTCTTATTAGGGTTATGCATTTACATATAATATTTAGGACATATAAGATCACGTGCATAAAACCGTTTTGAGCATTGATGTGATGATCTATGGCATGAGAGAGTAGAAACGTCTTGAAAACATTGTGATCCGTTGAACGTGGTTATGTTTTGTTGAATTGATTGCTTGACCTTTAGGATTGTCTAGAATGGCTTGTGGGATAGAAATCGTTGGTTGGAACCCATGTGACCGATGTTGTCTAGCCAAGTAGAAAAGTTTCTATAAGAACTTTTCCCATTTTTGCTGAAATCGGTAAAGAATATAATCAAATGCATTTTTACTTTTTTATGTGCAGAAAAAGATAGTGAGCATCTCCACACTCCTCTGTCATTATCTCGTCAACGAAAATCGTTCGAGGACATGAGTGTATCAATTTGATGGTTCGGGTCTAAGTTGTGGGTCGGGCTATCCAATAAACAAAATCGATAAAAAAAATTTTGATTAGGAACCCTTCAACTTCAACGTCCTAGGAACCCGAGATGCTAGCAAAAGAAAAAAATCTAGCTAGATGAAAGAAAGAAAAAAAGAGAAGAAGAAAAAGAGTGAATACCGAAAGCGTAGACTAGATACGATTAGGTAGAATGGCATGATAGGTTCGAGAAATATGCTTGGTAGATGATTAAAGTTCTTGGATTGGTTCTTGGTAGCGGTATAGATCCCATAGCTAGGAAAGACTATCCTTTAGAGAGGGAGATCATACTAGACAGACTTGATCATTGTTCACGGGGATCTAGGTCGGATAGAGGTTTCGCTCTCGATTATCATTTTGAGTTATGTCATTGTCTCGCCCTCTTTTCGGACCGCTTTTCACGGAGTATTTGCTCGAGGACGAGCAAAGGTTTAAGTCTGGGAGAGTTTGATAACATGTATTTTGGTGACATTTTGGTATAGGATGTCTAGTGCATTTTACTCGGTTTTGCATATTTATAGGCATTCTAGAGTCATTTGGTCTCGATATTGCTTGGTTGCTTTTTTTGGTGTCAAAACAGGTATTCATGCATAAAAGAGAGCAAAAGGAGTGGAAAACATGGATTGCGGAACATCACAAACGAAACGGGAACATTTGGAGTTGTTCCGGAGAAAAACGTGAAGCCTAAAAAGTCAGATCTTGCAAGTCCAATAACTTCTACTCTACAAGTCCAAATTGTGCGTTATCTACCTCATTGGAAAGTCTCTTCAATATCTACGCATAGACACCAAGTTCGTAAAATCCGACATTGGAGCAGAAAGTTATGAGCAAATCTGTCAAGCATGTTCGAGTTGAAGAATCGACACGGACCATGTTGCATTCGACACGACCGTGTTGTGTCCGTGCTGAAAAAAGTGAAGTTTTGCTCAGTGAATTGACACGGACCGTGTTGTCATTCGACACGGCCGTGTTGATTCAAACTCGCCCGTGTTCAACCCATGTCTAAAGTGCAGATTTTTAAAATTGACACGGACCGTGTTGTATTCGACACGGCCGTGTTGCATTACGGGAAAACTTCCTATTTTGCATCTGAACTTCCGTTTTCAGCAAAGGAAGAAGCCCAGCTACCAAGCAAATAAATAGAGGACGTCTTAGACTCCAGAAATCATCGAGAGATCACAGCAGAAGTTAGAGAACTCGAGAGAGAATCAAGACGGAGTTTCCGGAAGTAGAGATTGAAGAACCGTCGTCGAGAGATCACTGCGAGTTTCTTCTCTATCTGTTTTCCATGTTTCTCTTTATGGATTTGAACTCGTTTGTTGTTATGGGTAGTGAGTAATCGTTTCACTGTAGCTAGGGATTTAATCCTGTAGGGATTTGTTTGGTTTTTATTTTCCGAGACTACGTTATCGATACTCTTCGGTTTAATTGAACTGAGTTTATTGCTTTTGATCTTGTTGGCCAGTTGATTGATTGATTTTAGATTCTGATTTGCAACGAGAGTTGAGATTAGATTCGGAACGAATTCATTGAATGAATTGATTAAGACTATTGAAAGATAGGTTAATTGGTTTAGGAACTGTGATAGTGATCGTTAATGCATTTGATATTTTAATCTATTAGGTTGAGAGATCGATAGGTTAAATTATTGGATAGTGGATTTAGGACTTGAGAGAGCCAAATCTGATATTAGAACTTGAGATCCCCGATTAGAGTTCGATATTCGTAGATTCTCCATCCTTAGAAACAATCCCTGCGCATTAAGGTTATCCCGAAGTTACGGTGATTTATCTATCTGATTTTCGATATTCACATACTTCATTCCATATTTCTTGATCTAATTCTTGGTTGAGTCTTGTTCCTAGAGTTAACTATTCCATGTGTTCGATCCTGGTACTACAGTTGATCCGTATCCTTGCGGTATTCGCTGTATCTAGGTTTTTTATTACTTGAGCTTATTTATACACCTAGATTTGCGCTATCATTAACTCGAGACAGAAGTTTACCAGTCGCAGAAGGAGTGGGAAGAATGCCATCATTTTTCCGAAAGGGTGCAGGCTGAAAACCAGAAGAAGCTAACCGATGTCCACGAGGATAGCCATAGATCTTAAAGCAACGAGACACAATACGTCCGAAAATGCCGCAATGAGAGCACTGAGGTTTGGATTTGTTCTTAACCTGAGATCGAGAAGCATTGGGATAGCTACTCTGTTGTCCAGAACCAAGAGTCTGAGTATGAAACGCCATGGAATCAGATGGAGCAGAGACAAATTTCTGTTGCTCCTCCTGAGAAATCAGATTGTATGCCTTGGAGATGGTTGGAAGAGGTTCCATCATCAAGATTTGCTGACGAGCTAGAGTGTAAGACTCGTTGAGACGCATAAGGAAGCGGACCACGTTACGACGATCATAAAATTCCTGCCAACGCTTGTCAAGGCTGCAAGAACATCCATTGCAGGAACAAGTCGGGAATGGCTCACGATTTTTGAGTTCTTCCCAAAGTCCCGTTAATCGGGTAAAATAAGCATTCAAGTCCAGAGATCCTTGATGCAAATTGTCGATCTTCTGCTGAATATTGTAGATCTTGGAAACATTGTTCTGTTTGAACCGGTTCTCCAAACTGGTTCAAACATCATGTGCATTATCAAGATAGATAATGAGACTGGAAATATCAGCCGAGAAAGAGTTGTTAATCCAAGTGCAAACGAGATCATTACACCGAGACCATAACCCATAATCAGCCGAATCAAGAGAAGACTGAGGAATCGAGCCATCAACAAACCTGAGTTTGTTTTTGGCATTGAGTGCTTTCAGCATCGAGCCGGACCAGTGTTGGGTTTTCCTGGGATCTCAAGAGCGAATCTAATTCCTAAGAGATCAGTTCTAGGGTTTGCGCAGCGGATGAAAAACAAAAATTTTGATGAAACCCTAAAACCTATCATGCATGATCTTGTAGAAACGTTAGAACGCTTACCTCAATCGATCCGGGGCCTGTATCAATCGAAGAACGCGTCTGATCACTGTAGGCAGGAAGAATACCTTGCCCTCTACACGTATCCACACGGCGGAAA
>NW_010966177.1:448491-457419 GCF_000463585.1 Tarenaya hassleriana | reverse complement strand
TCCTTTTATGAGACTATGATATCATATATCATTGCATACTCGTCTCATCTGTACCGTTAAGTCTCAAGTCAAAACTTGACAACTTAACCTAAGGTAAACCATGTTCAAGCTGTGGGAACCACGATTTCCCACCCTGCCTCACAAAGATAATCCGGCACGCTCAGCTTTGGCATGACCCGTGTTACGGACGATTGCTGCCTTGACAGGTGTTCTAATAATGGGAGGTACACGCTTAGCATTACATAAATAAGGGGTTTTTGAAACCTCATTCAGATCAAGCATCTACTTTCAAGCTATGAGAACCACCATTTCTCCATCTTGCCTCACCAAGATAGCACGGCACACCCAGCTTTGGCATGGCCCATGACACGTACGATCGAGGCCTTGACAAATGCTTTACTCGTAGAGCTTCTAGATCTAATCGGTTTCTGTGCAACGATTGTTCATAATCCGAATGGACCATCCAGTCGATTATGCAATCCCAATCCCGAAGCTCTCACTCAATCAAACATATCTAATATCTTGATTAAGTTACATGCATTCATTCACTATGGACCATCCATAAGAGAGAATTACGTTATTCTGAATCACAGTTGATCGGTTTTAAGCAACGATTGTTCAAACCAGATCTCGAAACGCAAATCAAATTTTGGTGAAGCGTCGGGTCCTAGACCGATCGGTCTAGGCAGTTCGGTCTTCGGGTCTGCGTCGGTCCAGACCTTTAGGTCCAGAATGGTCCAGACCGATCGGTCTACATCCAACCGATCGGTCTACGCATGCAGACCGTTCAATCCGGGACTTGCGAAACCCTAGACCGATCGGTCCAGAGGACCAGACCGATCGGTCCAGGCGAAAATGTGATCAGATCTCGTTTTCGTCGTTTCGGCCCCGTTTCAGACCCGAATTCGACCCCGTTTTCGCCTGCGAACTCAGAATTCGAAGCTCTTGCACACTATGCAACAAACAGAAAATCTACTCTAGATCCATAATCAAATCATGCATAGCATCAAAGCAAACACGGATTCAAACAATTCAAATCCTATAACGTGTGTGATCGGGTTCTAACAAAAATGATGCAGAGCAACCAAGCTCTGATACCACTGTTGGGTTTTCCTGGGATCTCAAGAGCGAATCTAATTCCTAAGAGATCAGTTCTAGGGTTTGCGCAGCGGATGAAAAACAAAAATTTTGATGAAACCCTAAAACCTATCATGCATGATCTTGTAGAAACGTTAGAAAGCTTACCTCAATCGATCCGGGGCCTGTATCAATCGAAGAACACGTCTGATCACTGTAGGCAGGAAGAATACCTTGCCCTCTACACGTATCCACACGGCGGAAAGGATTCCAACGGTTGGAACTTGTCTGCTAGGACTGAAGAACGCTTTCTTCTTTACGCAAGGGTTTCAGGGATCTTTCTCTTAGCTTTCTCACTCTCCAAACCTCTCCCTAGGGTCTGAAATTCGTGCCAAAAGAGTTCTTCGGCGTTCCCATAAGTTTCCCACCTTTAAAACCCTAATTAGAGCGAGTTTAGTAAATTCCGACGTCTGGACCGATCGGTCTAGGTCTGGACCGATCGGTCTGGAACAATTTCTGGACCTCACACGTTACCTCTGGACCGACCGATCTATGTCTAGACCGATCGGTCTGGGTTAGCTGGACCGATCGGTCCAGACCTTCTAGACCTGTCCATCCCTATTGTGTGTGACCCTGTAGGCTCATCCGATATAGTAGTATAACACGAAATCTCTTATTTCGGTTACGCAAGTCATAAGCGGTCTCTAGCAAGACGCTATGACTACCTATCTCGAATA
This sequence comes from Tarenaya hassleriana, assembly GCF_000463585.1. Classification (NCBI taxonomy): domain Eukaryota; kingdom Viridiplantae; phylum Streptophyta; class Magnoliopsida; order Brassicales; family Cleomaceae; genus Tarenaya; species Tarenaya hassleriana. Next base: position 455,605 of record NW_010966177.1, on the reverse strand, counting down.
GTGTTTGTTCGTGATCCTACGAACGCCAACGATGATTCCGTTTGATGATCCTTTTGTATCACGATATCATATGTCGAATATAAGGCATGGACAAGCCACCTTATCTGATTCGACTGCTTTCTCGTTCACTGAGTTCGACTGTCTGAAATAGACGACGTTCGTCTATAGTGCGGCCACACATTTCTACAGTCTCGCTCACACGAGGGGCCCAGCGATATCTCTCTCTTTTACGAGAGGTACAAATCCCGTCTTGATTATCTATAATCCAGCACATGATTCGTTTCGTACCTGATACACGCCTTTATAGTCCTCCTGTTACGCAGAACGTTTGACGTAATCAAAGTACACAACTCCTCATGTTGGATTCCGTAGATATCTCAGGTCTTAGGATCCAATCATGGAACCGTCATATGAGATTCAAGTCATGACGCTAGTCCATGTAACAATCTCATGCGGGTCAATCCAGTATTCCGTTCTCCAACGAATACCTATGATTGTGATCGTATCCAAATACCTATGATCATCTATATGATCATCAATCACACATCATACTAGTCTTATTATGTCATCATTCCCATAATGACACAAGACTAGGAAGTTAAGTATCATTCATAATGATACATGGATTTCATAACACATCTAGTATGCAAGAACATGTAATGAATCAAATACTCTCATAAACCATAGAAAGTATCAATACATCAAATATATCTAAATAAAGCTCATAAACAGTACATCATAGAGCACTAAACCAACAGATGTTGAAATTAAACTCACCAACAAGCTTCTCAGAGATGAGAGAGGTGCTGGAAGTGTCGGCGGCATGGAGAAACAGAGGGCTTGAGTACGGATCTGATGGAGAAACAAATGGAGGAGTAGGTGCAGACAAATCTGACGAGGAATCTTCAGATGGAGAGGACATATAGTGAGGTTCAAGGTGTGTCGTTAAATGAAATAAAAAAAATATCGAGCAGAGCTATGTAAACTCTGATACCATAATAACAGGAGTTGTGCAAATGCTCTATTACTCGTAAACGAAACAAAGGAAAACAGAGGAGGTTGTATTTGAGAGAGATAGCGAGGGAATATTTCTTCTTATTATTCATAAGTGATAACTTTTATAAATCGAAACTCTCAAATAACAAATTTAATAAAATCCCATTTATTATTTACCACACAAATACACATTTATTCTCGAAAGAGAGGATTACAGAAAACTTTCTGCAATAATCTATACAATTCGACGACACTTGCTTTTAAAGACACAAAAGTAACTTACAATAGTTACCAAAAACTCCACAAAAGTCTATCAACAAAAACTGTAATAAAACCACCGCAAACTGTTCCATTCACCTTTCCACTTCATTTTTTCTTCTGCATCAAGGGAACACAGATCTGGTAGGCCTCGCCATTGAAGATCGGAGCATTCTGCACAAGATTTGAAGTTGTCAAATTTTCTGTATGATCCATCTTGTGAACCTTCCTTACAGATCCCAGAAAGATCCTTCAGTTGCTCTGATACCACTGTTAATCCTCTCACAAATTTCTCTCAGCCTTACAAATTCCTCTCAGAAGAATCTTTCTCTGCTTTGAATATGCAAGAGCACTCAACACGTTTTACAGAATAATATCTCTACTTTTTATTAAAAATACACACTTCTTTTTTTCAACATACAGACTCCTTATAAATAGAAAACAGAAGACTTTAATTTCTCTACGACAGTTACATATAAACATTATAAACATAATAGATGAGACATAAACATAAAACTGACAAATAACCATCTAAATAACTTCTTTTGACCTTATCCAATTGTGTTGACTTCTTCGGCATCTTACAATCAGATCTTGAAGCAAAAAGAAACTCCAACAATAAGTGACCGATATATCATATATATATATATATATATATATACAAGTAAGTATTAACTAACAATCCTATATATCAGATACGAAAAGATAAGAATGAGATCTTTGTAGTTGAAACAAACATAACAAACTATAACAATCCGCATGTAAAAAAAAACTAATATTGATCGCACTAAGAATTGATCAAATCCAAATAGTGATCATCCCAAATGGCTCATTTGAACATGTGAAGAGGAGTTCCGTCAGCACTTAAGACGACACCACGTTCGTTCACGCATGAAGCAAACTGCAGGATGTTTGGATCGAAAGCCCAAAGAGAGATCCGATGATTGAGTCGTCGATTTAAAATATCAGCTTCGTTAAGTTACAAGTTCCGCATGCAAAATTACAAATTGAAAAAAAAAAACCATTTTTTCACGTACATTTTTTCATCAATTTAATGATTTGTCAACATTTATAAATCATGTAAAAAATAATTCGATATCTACTTTTCAGTATATTTTTTTATTAGATTGTTTAGACTAATCCTTTATCGATTATTTTATATTTACTTAATGGGGTCAAAAACCATGGTTAGAGAAGTTGAATGTTTATTCTTCTAGACAAAATGTCAATGACGTGGCAAGAAATGAAAAAGACTTCCATTCGACATTAGGACAGGACTTGCGAGTCATCTTTATTGACTAGATTTGCTTCTGGGTCACTTTACTGCCAATTGGAATCCAAATTCGATTACTCTTTTTACTCTTATTTCTTTATATTTTATCTTTTCATTTATAATAATATCGCACTTGTTGCATTAACTAAATACTACATGCTTTTAATCATGTGCGTGTGTATATATATATACAGTTCCTTGAGAACAAAACAGAATACAAGAAAAAGAATCATAGATCGGGATATATTGACTCAATAATCTAATTATTCTGAAATTATTATGAAAATAACGTTAACATCTGGAATTTTATTTCTTTGTAAATTGGATTAAAATAACCGAATAGGACTACAAAATTAAAAACAATAAATAAAACAATAATTATCAATTTAGTTAATAATCAAATAATTGAATAGATCCGTATAATAAATAATTATAACATAATCGAATCTAATATAAAAACCAAATGATCATTATTTTTCAAAACGGAATAAAGAGTAATCGAAGAAAATGAAAAATTATTTGAAAAGACAGTGTTTAATCAATAAAAAATAAATATGGAAAGAAATGGAGCGAATTTAATATAAAAGTGAAATTATTTTAGTTTTTTAAATTGAAATAAACGAACCCGGATGTAGCCCAACTGTACCTCAACCGAAACCCGAAATGACCTTTCCCTAAACAAAAGAACGATCATATCTTTTGATTTGTTCAACCACGTTTGCTTGCATACTCTCTTACATCACCATCCGTAGATTTTTCTATCACGCACATAATATATATATATATATATATGTATATATTAGTGCAAACTTCTAACTTCACAAAAATCAAGGATCAAAATTCGACAGGAAAAAATAACAAAGACATACAATGACTTATCCAACGAGGGACAACCTTTGTCCACTTCACTTTGTCATCGTTCCCTTCATGGCTCAAGGCCATATGATCCCATTGATCGACGTAGCTCGGCTCTTGGCTCAACGAGGTGTGACCGTCACCATTATCACAACACCTTACAACATAGCCAAGATCAAGAACGTCATCACACGTGCCGTCCATTCCGGTTCACGCATCAACATCGTCCAAGTGGATTTCCCATCAGAAAAGGTCGGTTTGGGACAAGGCCTGGAGAGTATTAACCAGTTGGATTCCATGACTGAGATGGTTAAGTTCTTCAATGGTGCTGAATTGCTCGAAGGGCAAGTCGAGGAGGCCATGAAGGAGATGAACCCGAGGCCGAGCTGCTTAATCGGTGACGTGAGTTTGCCTTTCACTGAAAAACTCGCCAAGAAGTTCGAGATTCCAAAGCTTGTCTTCCATGGATTCTCCTCCTTCTGCCTTTTGTGTGTTCATCTCGTTCGCAAGAGCGGGATTTTGAGCATTATTGAATCTGAAGAAGAGTATTTTCGGGTGCCTGATTTTCCCGGTACGATTGAGTTCACGAAACCTCAAGCCTTAGTGCTCCAAAGCGTTCAAGGAGATTTGAAGGAGCTGACTGAAAAGCTCATAGAAGCGGATAACTCGGCGTACGTGAGTTATTGTGAATACATTTGAAGAACTAGAGCTTGATTACGTTAGAGAGTACAAGAAGGCAAAGGGTGGTAAAGTCTGGTGTGTCGGACCTGTTTCCTTGTGCAACAAGATAGGGTTAGACAAAGTCGAAAGAGGAGACAAGGCGGTTATCGATCAAGAACCTGGTTCGGTACTCTATGTTTGCCTCGGCAGTATCTGCAGTCTTCCTCTAGCTCAGCTCAAGGAGCTCGGTCTAGGTCTTGAGGAATCAAAACGACCCTTCATCTGGGTCGTAAGAGAATGGGGGAAATACAACGAGCTAAACGAGTGGATTTCGGAAAGCGGGTTCGAAGAAAGAATCAAAGAAAGAGGGCTCGTGATCAGAGGGTGGGCCCCCCAAGTGCTCGTCCTTTCGCACGGCTCGGTCGGAGGGTTCTTGACGCACTGTGGATGGAACTCGACCCTAGAAGGGATCACCGCGGGGATTCCACTGCTTACATGGCCTCTATTTTCCGACTAATTTTGCAATGAGAAACTGATAATGCAAGTACTAAAGGCCGGGTTGAAGATCGGAGTGGAGAAGCCTATGAGATGGGGGAAAGAAGAGGAGATAGGAGTGATGGTGGACAGAGAAAATGTAAGAAAGGCGGTGGATAACCTAATGGGAGATAATGAAGAAGAAGAAGAGCTAAAGAGCTTGGAGAATTAGCAAACAAGGCTTTGGAAGAAGGTGGTTCTTCGCATTCCAACATCACATTGCTCATTGAAAACATCATGGAGCAAGCACAATCCAAAAATTGATAAATAAAGGAGTTTAATATTAGCGTGGATAACTGAACGGTACAAATATTATTAATTGATGACAATGATGTGTTCTAAAATAGAGTTTCATTAATATAGTTGTTTGAATAAACGTAATGGGTTTTGTTGAATCATTTTCACTAAAATATTTTGTTGTGAACTAGGGTTTCCTTATATGGAATTGGGCCAATCTTATTTGGGCTTATTTCTTCCAAAGCCCAAATCTTGAAGCCCATTATATTCATCTATGCCGCCATGGTTCCTTGAAACTTCGACCGTCATATCATAAATGTCGCTTTCGCAGGTTTTTTTTTCTTGGTTCTTCTAAATATAGTTCCCTGGCCCGAAATCAAGTCTCATACGTTTGGCTTTTACGAAGAAATCTGTAGAAAGATACGCTGTCATTGGAAGTCCAAAAAAAATGTAGAAAAAGACCATATCTATACGTAAACATAATTTATGAATTTTAGATTAGCAATAATGATACAATAATTTGCGTAGTTCAAAGAAAGTTCCATAGAAGATAATCGAGAGGAAGATAACAATGCTCGAGAACGTGTTTTACCGTTCGATTTCGCTTTCTCTGGCAAAGATTCTTGCACTTTCCTTTTCGTTTCGATCTGTCGTTTTGGCCCTCAAGTCTCGTCCTAGGTTTTCTGTCATGTTAAAACATATATTACATAGAAAAACCACGTAAATCAATTAATAACTTCCTTCTTTTAGCAATAAGTTGAATATCATTATTTTTTATCAAATGGGAAATAAATATATATGAAAGGATCAAGTATCTTTAGAATCATTCACACACGATATTATTGATCAAATGGGAAATAAATATAGCTTCCTTCTTGATATTGTAGTTGTGTAGATTTAGAATCATTCATACGCGACATAGTTTAAAAAATTATTTTACCAGGGTTTGATAAAGTTTTAGACGGGTTTTGCTAGTGATTCTTGCTTGGTGTGTCCGAGCCATCCTTGGTCTGTCCGAGGATTTCTCTATCCCTTCCTCCATCTATTCACGTCACCTTTGGGTTTAGAAGCAAAGATCGAGTGCCTTAGAGGCAGAGACTAACTTCTGAAACCTATCCACCATTCACTACCGAGAATCACCAACGAACGTGTGTTCTTAAGCTCGAGTGTGTATCAGTATGGGTATATGCTAAGCATGCGAGAATCACGATACCCCTCCATTTCAAAATATTTATAGTTTTAGATTATTTTCTATGTTTCAAAATATTTGTCATTCTACATTTTCAAGACATTTTTTTACAATAGTTTCTAATTTTATCCCTATCAAATTCCAATAAATTATTAATGATAACATTGTTTTTATCATTAAAGAATGATATATGTGACTTTTTCTTTCTTTTCTAAAAAAATATGAAATAACCTAAAACAACAATTATTTTGAAACAGAGAAGGAGTATCATTTTCAGGTAAAAACAAAAATTAAATATGATCAAGCCCCTTACGTGTTATTTCATACAAGAAAATTCTCGTATAGCTACGGAACTTGCGACGGAAAATTCCGTCGCATACAAAATTACGACGGAATACGACGATTTAGCGACAGAATGCGGAAAAAAATTTTACGTCTCAAAGAGTCGTAAAATCCGTCGAAAATTTGCGACGGAATGCAACGGAGACGTTGCCGTCGCAATAACAAACATTATTTGCGACGGAAATTTCCGTAGCAAATGCTAATTTTAATTATTTTTAATTTAATTTATTTATTTTTCAGAATTAGCTACGGATTTGCGACGGAAATTTCCGTCGCAAATACTAATTTCATTTATTTCGTTATTTTCGATGAAAATTTTCAAATTTTCGCGGTTTTTTTTTCGTTTTGCGACGGATGGCGACGGAAATTTCCGTCGCAAATACTAATTTCATTTATTTCGTTATTTTCGATGAAAATTTTCAAATTTTCGCGGTTTTTATTTCGTTTTGCGACGGATGGCGACGGTAATTTCCGTCGCAACACGAAATAAAAGCACCGACTTCGTCTTCTTTCTTCAGACTTTGAAGTTTCCAAAAAAAAAATCTTAATCTTCTCCAATTTTTTTCCAACGTTGTCTTCCTCCAAGATATCTCCAAGATATATCAAGGTATGTGTATATGTATATGAGTGTGAATATATATATATGAGTATATATGGATTATATATATATATATTTTGTGTGTGTATATATGTGTATGTATATTTTGTGTGTATGTATGTTTATGTGTTGTTAATGTGTGTATTGTATGTATGTATGTATGTATGTATGT
>NW_010966177.1:435577-448335 GCF_000463585.1 Tarenaya hassleriana | reverse complement strand
TGTGTGTAAGTGAATGTGTATATATGTGTGAATGTGTATGTGTGTATATTTATGTATGTGTATGTGTATATATGTGAATGTGAATATGTATGTGTATGTATATGTGATTGCATGTGTATGAATATATGTGTATATGTGTGTGTTTATGTGTATGTGTATGTGTTTGTGAAATGTATATATGTATGAGTATTTATGTATGTATATATGTGTATATGTGTGAATGTGTATGTGTGTTTGTGTATATATGAGTATATGTATATAAAAATATATGTGTATATATATGTATGTATGTGTATATATATTTGTATGTGTAATGTTTGTGTATGAATGTATGTGTATATAGGTGTATGTGTATGTGAAAATGTATATATGTACGTGTATATATAGTATATAATTTTTTTATATTTTTTTTTAAAATTTTAAAACATTTGCGACGGAATACGACGGAAAAAATTCCGTCGCAATTTGCGACGGAATTATCCGTCACTTTCCGTCGCAAAACACAGATTTCTTTCGTTGCAAAAATGCGACGGATTAACGACCGTTATACGTTTGCGACAGCGCTATAGCGACGGAAATAAGTCCGTCGCTTTTCGTCGCAAATTCTTAATTGCGACGGATTTCCTTTGTATTTGCGACGGATTTTTCCGTCGCTATATAACTGTTTTTTTGTAGTGTTTCTTCTTGGATTGGATTGAGGTGGAAAAACTGTTTTTGAATTTTTCAAATCTTTATTTTTTATACAAACTTTTATGTACTCTGTTTATAAATGTGTCATATCACTGCTCACTACACATGAAAAGGTCATTTTACCTATTTTTCTGTATATATATATTTATATGTATGTATGTATATATGTATGTATGTATGTATGTATGTATGTATGTATGTATGTATATGTATTTATGCATGTATGACCAAATAATAAGATTAATCCAATATCAAAATAACGAATTATAAAGTTCGGCTGATGCTCAACATCTCCCAGACAATAACAAATTTGAGACCGTCGTTTATCATGATGCCCACATAACCCATTAGTATCTATCGTGTGCATACACATACAAATGATTGTTTGAAATAATTAAAAAGTATATTATTTAATAAAAAAAAAAACAAGTCTTACAGTCAACGTGTCATATCTCGGTTTCGGATATAAAAAAATGAATGAGTCCAAGTCTTTTAAAACAAAAAAAAAATTGAATTGGAATTGAGTTTTAATTGAATACGAAAATAAATGGAAATACATGTGTTTATTAATAAAATTTATATAGAATAAAAATTGAATGGAATCAAATTCAACATAAAAATAAATTATTATATTTCAAAACAAAAAAAAATCCCATTTACCAAGATAGGACATGAAATTCAAGTAAAAGCTTACGATCAAAAGGGTAGTGGTGGCCCAATATCAACCACCACCGCCGATAAACGTACAAAATATTTATAAGACCAAGTCTGCATGCCGTGTCGTACGGGTTTATTTAAAAAAAAATATATTTTCATCCCATTCATATTTTATAGTTGACTCACCATGGTTATTTTCCACTTAATCTTTTTTTATTAAAGTTTGAAGAAATTAATTAACATTGGATATCCGTTAATCAAGGGATTAATCAGTTGATATATCATAATCATGCTTTGTCTTTTATATCGCCCATCTATATATATATATATAACATATAAATCTATAACCGTAGAAAATTACTAATAACAGGTCCGTTCTAGATGTTTCAAATTCATGCATTTCGATGTAAGCATTGATGACGCACAAGACGTACATTTATTTTGACACTTCATCGTGAGACCGAAACCCTATATATCCCAATAATATTTCACGTTACATAAATTAAATCCAATTATTCAATTTCGTTGAAAAAAATAGTCTCATATGATTTTTCTTGAGGCAACGGAACTCTTCGTTAAGAATGAACGTTAATTGTAGTTAAAAGACAACATAGAAAATGAAATAAGCATAACCCATTAAACAATATATGTTTAAACTTAATTATATTATATTAAATACTAACGTAAGCATATGACTGGCTTATAAAATAACAGTTACTTATTCAAAGTCAAGCGCTCACCATTGAAGACCTAACCCAATTAGCGAGATCCATATAAAACATCGGCATTCACATATATAGAAATATACATATACAACATGTCAATGCTTTGAGCGCATATATACATATATATAGACATAATTTTTATCATTTCTAACACTTTGGTAGGGAAAAAATCACATATCAAGAAGAGAGAATGGCTTCTAGCACAAAAAGACTTCACTTTGTATTGATCCCTCTTATGGCGCAAGGCCATCTAATCCCCATGGTTGATATCTCCAAGCTTCTTGCTCGGAAAGGCACCGTTGTAACCCTAATTTCAACCCCTCAAAACGTTTCCAGGTTCGAGAAAACGATAGATCGGGCAAGATCGGAGTCGGGTCTTGAAATTCGTATCGTGAAATTTCCATTTCCTTACAAAGAAGTTGGCCTGCCAAGAGATTGCGAGACTCTCGACACTTTGCCCTCGAGAGACCTTCTGAAAAAGTTCTACGATGCGGTGGATAAGTTGCAAGAACCATTGGAACGGTTTCTTGAGCAGCAAGTAATCCCCCCGAGTTGCATAATCTCTGACAAATGCCTTTCTTGGACATCAAAGACAGCGGAAAAGTTCAAGATTCCTAGGATTGTGTTCCATGGAATGTGTTGCTTCTCTCTTTTGAGTTCACATAACATTAATCTTCACGGTTCTCACCTCTCGGTCTCTTCAGATTCAGAACCTTTTGCAATCCCCAAAATGCCGCAGAGGATTGAAGTGACTAGAGCTCAGTTGCCCGGAGCATTTGTGAAGTTAAAAGATTTGGACGCCATTAGAGACAAGATGCGAGAAGCTGAATCAGAAGCCTTTGGAGTTATTGTGAATAGCTTCCAAGAATTGGAGCAAGGTTGTGCAGAAGCGTACGCAGAAGCAGTCAAGAAGAAGGTATGGTGCATCGGACCCGTTTCTTTATGCAACGAAAACGCTTCAGAGAGATTCGAGAGAGGAAACAACGATAACATCGCTATAACTGAGAGTGAGTGCTTAGATTTTCTAGATTCCAAGAAACCGAGATCTGTCATCTACGTATGTCTTGGTAGCCTATGCCGGTTAATTCCAAAGCAACTTATGGAATTAGGTTTAGGGTTAGAAGAATCGGACAGACCCTTCATCTGGGTTCTGAAAACCGGGGATCAAAGGCAAGTAGATGAGCTAGATGAATGGCTAAAACGTGAAAACTTCGAAGAGAGAGTGAAGGGAAGAGGGTTAGTGATAAAGGGTTGGGCTCCACAGACAATGATACTCTCACACAGTTCGGTCGGAGGGTTCTTGACACACTGTGGCTGGAACTCGACAATAGAAGGGATATCTTCGGGAGTTCCGATGATCACATGGCCATTATTCGCCGAGCAATTCCTGAACGAGAAAATGATAGTAGAGGCTCTCGAGATCGGAGTTAAGGTCGGAGTCGAGATTCCTGTGAGGTGGGGAGATGAAGAGAAAGTTGGAGTGTTGGTCAAGAAAGATGGAGTTGTCAGAGCCATAGAGTTGTTGATGAACGAAGGCGATGAAGAGAGCGGAATGAGACGAAAACGGGTCCAAGAACTTGCGATTAGGGCAAGAAAGGCTGTGGAAGAAGGAGGATCTTCCAATAATAACCTATCGATTTTGATCCAAGATGTGTTGAATCAATTGGCATGAAGGTACACACCGATACATACATATGTTTGTGTACTTTTGGTATCCTTATACCTTGAACTAGCAATTAAAAAAGCACCGAATAAAATTTCTTGGATCTAATATTAATACTCATTAAAATTTTGAAATTTTGATATAAAATTTTGAAATGATTAAAAATTGGTCGTGTGTTCTGAATTTGATTGGATTATCCAAAGCCCAATGAGGTTTCGATTTAGTTAGTTTATATCACCGACTATGTATAATTTCTTACGGGCGGTTCGCGGGATAATCTTGATTAGTAGCATTAGGGTTACGTATCCCGAAATTCCGTTGAAATTAGTTTTAATTATTTAAATAAATTCATTAAAAAGTTAAATAAAATTAGTATTAATTTTATATGTGTGCCAAAAACTAATATCTCTTTTTTTTTTATTATGTCGCTAGTTGTTTCGGATAATAAATTTTGTTAGATCATTCCATAGACTATGATTTTGATGTGGAAGTTTTTTTTATTATAACATGTGTTTGTGTTGAGATATACCGGATCTTGAAAAATATTACAAGATATATCGTATAATGAAGATCTTATCAAATTCGGAAAATATATATTTAGAAATATTTATTATTATATCAATTTTACTTTTTCAATGAAGACTCTCATCTATTTATATGTTATTTTGATTATCAATAAAACATATCATTCCGCAAATTTCTACATGGTATCAAAGTTTCTAGTTCTTTTCTAATTTGTTGTCATTTTCATAAAAATGATGATCGATAATGAGAGTGAAGATGAAGATGATGATATACCGATCTAGTGGTAATATCATTTCGAGTTTTTTTTTTATTAAGAATAAGAGAGTCATTTTATTTTTGTTTTTTTTTTATTTTCTCTCATAATCCCATATGTTTCTAAAGATTATTCGCATAACCGACAATCATCTTATTATTGTCAAAAAATTTATTGTCATTAAACGCTTTGGCTTCGAGGAGAGGTTTCTCGGTTAGGCGGTTAACAAAAATTGAAGACGATATTGAGCAATTGATTTCGAGTATAGACAAAACGATACGCATTGGCCTGTGACTTTCACATACAAGTGAAGCCATGCGTTTGGCATTGAGGGTAAAATGGGAATTTCGGAGGCTCGAGTAGGATCAAATCTTATCCGAACACGTGGTGTTTTTGTTTGGTTAAATTCTAGGATTCAATCATACTCCCTCGGTTTCATTTTTACATAACGTAGAAGCACACAAATTAAGAAAAATAATGTTTTATCCAAAATACTCTTATTTATTGCATAGATAATTATCATTGCTAGAATATTTAAATATTATTAAATAAGGGTAAATTTAGAAAAATTATTAAAAAGTACATTGAAAATCTGAAAATGTCATTTATTTTAGAACAAATTTTTTGTTCTAAAATGTCATTTAAAATGAAATAGAGGGAGTATAAGTTAAATCGGAAATTTGATTGGCGTAGGTTTAAAGAACTACAATCTATTTATATTATTTTTATAACCTATAAGTTTATCGAATTTTTATCCAATTATATCTTATAAAAGATCGAGTGAGTTTTGGTGAATATCCCTTTCCGATATAATCTATTTATGTTGAATACAGTCTATCATTATTTATTTAACTATAATTCGTGTACCAACCAATTACAATTAATTTTAATATATAGTTGTTGAAGAATATCTCTTTATATTTGTAATTTACATCTTTTCTGATGTTTGGTATATTAGATGTAATTCACACAAAAATGTTTTGAAAAAAATAAGTATCATATATACATTTATGATATTAATATAAATATTGTATTTACATTTTCGTTACATGTATTTGATATAAATGAACAAATCTAGGTTAGACGTGTTAGGATTACATATTTTTACTTTTTTATTAGGTAAGAAGTATTAGGTTTATGCACATGATTCCACTAAATTCAAATTAATGCTTTTTTTCTTCTTATCGTATTATTATCGTGTTATTTTTTATTTACTTTCCATAATATTTTTTAGATTTATTTCTATTGATATATATTAAAAATATATTTTTAACAGCACCACAATGTTGATTAAAATTTTAAAAATATTTTGAAACTATGGAATTTGAACTATAATGAAGATGGAGGTGAATAGAAATCGAAAGATTTTGGGATATGGAAATGAATATGCCATTGGAGCTCCACGTGAGTATAAAAGGTAACGAATGGCATATCCCGTTTGGAGATTCTATGATTCCCGATTCTGATTGTCCTTGAACGAAAAACAAAAAATAAAAGCGAATTTTTTTTTTTTGCACTACTTTCACTTTCACATCACCACAAACTCCTCCTGTCTCTTCCTTTTTCCTTTTTCCTTTTAAATCAAACTATTTATCTCTTTTAGATTACAATTTTTTATTCATAATTTGAATTTAAATAGTTTTATTAGATATTGAATTTTAAACAAATTTATTAAAATCAATAGAATAGCTAATTAAAATATATTTGAGAAATAAATATCGTTTTAATTAAACTAGAATCTAAATCGAATAATCCAAAACAAAATACATCCTAGATAAATAAATATATAGTATATTTTCCGAAATAAAAAAAAAAATAAGCATTTCAAAATAATCCAGTGAAATTCGAAATATTCACCTCTATAAAGTTTGTTTTGTTTTATCCTTTTATTTTTTTATTTTAGGTTATTTTACAAATTAAATTTTCCGTCTTCACTTTGGATTTCAATTTATAATTTTTTATATATCTGATTTTAAGGAGCTGATAATTTTTTTCCTGGTATTATTGTCATGCCAAGCCGTATCCAAATTAATTAATTTGGATATTTTTTTGTTTTGGACAATATGCCTAATATGTCGGACTAAGTTAAATATATATTTTAATTCTTTTATTTATAAGTTTAGATGAATTGGAAACTTTATGTTCCATAAGTGGAAAAAATATGCGTTCAATAAAGAATAGTTATACGAATATATCGACATCTAAATTTGGTGGGACACAAAATGAGACAGCCCTTAATATTACACATACACACGCACATATATATGTAACTCCAGTGTGTGTTTATGTATGTATATGTGAGTATAAAAAGAAACCAGAGAAGCATCACATGAAACCCTCTTTTACACAAACACCAACAGGAAAACCACACCCCCTACCATACAATAAACCCTACATAAATAAAATGGTAGGGGGTGTGAGTGATTTTGTGATTCTGATGTGGTTTTGATTATTAATTGCTCAATATCATCACCATCAATCCATCATCATCATCATCACCATCACCATCACCATCATCATGATTGATGGAGGTGTTGGTGTTTGTTCCTCCGTGAAGACCCGCTGTCTGAGATGGCGGGTTCTATCTTACCTTTATAGGGCAACTCGGATCCTTTGGCATTTTTATACTATCTCTTCTCTTTCAGTGTTTATCAGCTTTTTTTCCGATGTGGGACAAGGAGAAGAAGACGGTGACATAGAGAGAGAAAGAGATAGAGAGAGAAAGCTCTTTGTTCCTCTTTTGGTTTGTATCGAGTTCTTGTTTCTGTAATTCTCTTTTTCGTGTGTTTGATGAAGTAATCTGTTGTGTTTCGTGATTAATATTACAATTTCTGCTACAATACATATATATATATATACGCACATCTGTGTGTGTACATATACAATACATATATAATTACATACATGTGCTTTTGTAGAGTCGAATCAAATGGGCGATGTCATAAGTTTGGATTCATTGGTTCCAAGCTTAGTGTTGGGATCCGAATGTTGTTGGACATAGATATAATAATAGTTATTTAATAAGATAAGGTTAGCATACAATATGCGAATACGACATCGTTTTATGGAGTTTTAAATTACCAACAATTAGTAACTTTTTTTTTTTTTGGTATGAATGTGATTCTAATATTATCAAAATAGTGTTTACAAAATCAGTCCTTGACTGCAATCAAAACGACAGTCCCCGACCGTAGAACCCATGATAACAAAACATCAAAACATCAATAGCTAATTACAGAAGCATTGCGTTAATCATTCTGACTACATTAAGACCCACAAAGGAAATACCAATCCTGTAACAGAATGTTACTGATGCCATATCACCCCTTTTGAGTGGAGAGAATGTTGTCGCGAATCAGGTGCTCGATGTGGATCCGCAACTCATGCAGCGTCCTTCTCCTGCCTTCAAAGATTCTAAGATTTCGTTCACGCCAAACCTCATAGACTATCACCTGGGCTATTAGGCGAGCAATTTGGTAGCTGTTGTGGGACATATCACTTTGGCTGATCATCCACGGTGAGCAAACAAGCAGGTCCTCCGGAGGAAGGGGCCAACATCTTGCCGCGTAGTGCTTCCAGAGTGCCGAGGAGAATGGGCAAGCAAAGAAGAAATGGGGATGACTCTCCTGGTCGGCGTTACAAAGAACACATGCGCTGTCCACTTGCAATCCCCATCCCCGCAAGCGGTCTTTAGTTGGTAGTCGGAGTGTAATAGCCTGCCATTGTACAACAGAGTATCTAGGTATAGCCAGCTTAAACCAAATAAGATCATACCATAGAACCTTCTGCTTCGGAGTTCTCAGCTGCTTCCATGTGGAAGAGGAGGAGAAGGAAGCTTTGAACTGCCCTCTATGGTCTCTCCACAGATTCAAGTCCTCACCTTTCTCCGGGTGAGGAGGGTCGGTGGTGATGAGTGTCGCTTGTATAGTTTTCAGGCCTGCTCCACGAGCTGGCGGGAGGTTCCAATGGTTTCCAGATGTCGCATCAATGACCTTGGCCGATTTAGGAATATGAGCAAGACTCGGCCCACTTCCTCCAGATACCGCTATCAATGGCCCGAAGGACAACCAATGATCATACCAGAACCATGTGTCGCTTCCATTGCCCACCTGCTTCCGATGGAATCCTCTTGCTAACACCTGCAAGTGGATGAGTTTGTTGAAGTTCCAGGATTGGTTGGCGGAAGGCTTGCATTCCCAAAAACATCCATTTTTCAGTAAGTGTTTAACACTCCAAGCATACCAAAGAGACCCTGATTTACATAGTAAGGTTCATATCAGCTTCAGCCTAAAGGTTCTGTTCTGTTCTTCAAGCTTACGGATACCCAAACCCCCTTCCGTTCGAGGCAAGCATACAGTGGACCAAGCTATGCGGTGCCCTGTTGATTTATCCGGAGTATTGGACCAGAGAAAAGATGCACACATTGAATCAATGGCCTTGAGAAGAAACTTAGGGAGCACAAACATTGAACTCCAAGAATTAACCATCCCGTAGATAACCGTTGAGATTAACTGAACCCTGCCTGCCATAGATAGAAATCTTGTTTTCCAAAGAGTCATTTTACTCTTTATTCTTTCTAGAAGTGGTTGGAAGTCCCTCTTGGTTAGGCGCCTTGAACTTAGCGGTACTCCCAAGTATTTAACTGGTAAGGAGCCCAACGGTAAGCCTGTTGCCGAAGACATAGCGAGGCTGACATTATCAGAGACACCTCCTAGGATTAGTTCTGACTTTGCTCGATTAATCTGTAGGCCACTGGATACACCAAATTCTGTCAGTAGTAGTAAAACTTCATTCACAGATTCAAGATTACCTCTACAGAAAACAATGACGTCGTCGGCAAACGTGAGATGAGTGATGAGTGGATCTCGACATCTATGGTGTGGGTTCAATCTTCCAAGACTCACGGCTTGGTTCAAGGACTGAGATAAGAGCTCCATCGAAAGGATGAATAAATATGGCGATAGAGGGTCTCCTTGGCGAAGCCCTCTCCGACCCTTAAAAAACCCATGAAGTTCCCCATTTATGGCAATCAAGAACTTTGGGGTTGTGAAACAGAGTTCCAGCCATCTTATAAACCGTGTGGGCAGGTTTATGGTGTGGAGAAGCCTAAGAATCAACCGCCAATCAAGGGAGTCAAATGCTTTCTTAATATCTATCTTCACCATCGCCGTTGGTGTTGCTCCCTGTCTTTCACTAGCTCGGATTATCTCAGCTGCGAGGAGGACATTTTCGGCCATAAGTCTGCCTTTCAAGAAAGCAGCTTGGTTCCTAGAGATCAATTTCTGGAGGATTGGTCTGAATCTTCTTGCCAAGATAGTAGATATAATCTTGTAGAGGGTATTGCAACAACTTATCGGCCTAAAGTCTGAGAGGAACACTGCTCCAGCTTTCTTCGGAACGAGGACTAGAGATGTCGTATTAATCTGACCAAGCAAGGTCCCAGAGATGAAGAACTCCTGTACAGCTCTTATTAGATCCTCGCCTATCGTAGTCCATGCTCCGACAAAGAATTCTTTTGGAAAACCATCGGGGCCGGGTGCCTTGTTGTTAGGAAATGACCAAAGCGTCTGTTGTATCTCCTCTGCAGTAGGTATATCAGTAAGTCCACTGCTGAGTTCAGGTTGGCAACGAAAAGATATCAATGACTGGAGCTGATCTAGAGTGGGAACCCTGACTGTGAGATCCTTCCTGCCAATAAGGTCTGAATAAAAACGAACAGCATAATCACCAATCTCCTGTGGGGATGTGTACTTGTTACCTAGGTCATCTTCGAGATAGCAGATACGGTTATGAGAGTTTCTGAGCTTTGTGATGTTATGGAAGAATGCAGTATTCTTGTCCCCTAGACTGAGCCACTTAATACGCGATCTCTGCCTGAAGAATTTCTCCTCGGCCAGTGAGAGTTCCAACCATTTCTCACGCAGCTTCCTTTCCTCTGTGATTAGAGATGAAGATGGTTCTTCCAGAATTGCAGCCTGTAAGATATTCAAATCCTTTCCAGTCTCCTTAACCCTAGTTGAAATCTGGCTAAAATTAACCGCATTCAGCGTCCGTAACGGTGTTTTCAATAGTTTCAGCGCCTTGGAGAAACGATACTGATGAGTGCCCGTGAGGAATCCCGCTTGCCAATTAGAATGTATCACCTGCTCAAAACTAGATGAAGTGATGAGATGATGATAGAACTTGAAGGGTGATTTCAATACCTTGATCCTATCCGGAAAGTGAACAATGGCCGGGGAGTGATCCGATGGCCCCGGTGGAAAGAATTCTGAAAAAGCATTTGGGAACTTGTCTAGCCATGCTTGGTTCCCCATCACTCGATCTAACTTGATCGAGAGTGGATTTGAGGGCTGATTGTTGCACCATGTGAACCGCATTCCTCGGCCTGGGATGTCCGAGAAGCCTGCTGTTTCTGCACAACTCTGAAATTCTGATGAACCTTGGGAAGTGGCATTAGTGACCATATAATCCGATCGATCCGCCGATGATAGAATTTGGTTAAAATCTCCTAAGATGAGCCATGGAGAAGAGGGAATTGGTTGGGTAACAGCAACAGTCTCCAGATTAAGCCAAAGAGTGCGTCTTTCAGTAGAGGAATTTGACGCATATATGAAGGTAGCAGCCAAGGAAAGGTCATGATCGTGACTCTGAATAAGGCAAGTGACAGCTTGCTTTGAGCAATTTAGGATGATGACAGATATGTCAGGTTTCCAAACAATCCAAATGCGGCCTGTTTGTCCAGCTTCAAAACAGCAAAAATGCCTCCACCCTAAGGGAATCGAGGCCAAGATACGACCCGCATTATGTTCCTGAATGTGGGTCTCCAACAATCCTCCCGCAATGAGCTGATGCTCCAAAATCCAATTTCGAATCAAAAACTGCTTATTCGAGCCGTTAATGCCCCTTACATTCCAGCAAAAAATCATGGGTTAAAGGTGGGTTTTATTTACATCTCGAGGCCCCTCGGCCTCGGCCTTTACCTCGTCCACGTCCTCTAGACTTCACCGTTATGAATCCCTCATTCTGGATCTGTTGCTCCTCCGTTGGGGTACAACTAACAGGGGAAGTGGGGTCTGATTGTGATTGGCTAGTTGGTTCTTGGCATTGTTCCTTCTTCTCCCCACTCGTTACTTTCGTTTTAGGATCTTCCTTTGCTATGGAAACCGGTAACTGGGTCTGGATTGGCGGGGAGGATGTTGTTTGTGTCCCTAAATCACCATCCTGCGATTGCTTGGGCACTTTGGAAGAGCTGACCGGGGATTGATGTGTTCTCTGAGCAGGGTCTGCCTCCTCTGAGAGTTGAGCTTGGGAGCTTTGCGGGTGAGGCGAGTAAGGGCAGTGTCTACTGTCATGTCCAATCTCTGAGCATGAAGAACAGGTAGGGGGAAGCCAGTCATAAGCGACTGAGATGATATGCTCCTCTCCGGAGGGAAGTTTAACTGCAATGTTTCGAAGTGGGTGTCGTAGCAGATTAACATCCACAAATAGCCTTGCTACGGATAAGTTACTCTTGGTTGCCGATTGACGGTCTGGATACAGGGGTCTTCCGACCGAGGTAGCCAACCGACTTAGGCATTCCACCGTGAACATTGAACTCGGCAGATTGCGGAAAGAGACCCAGGTTGGTATTGAATCCAACACTG
This sequence comes from Tarenaya hassleriana, assembly GCF_000463585.1. NCBI lineage: Eukaryota > Viridiplantae > Streptophyta > Magnoliopsida > Brassicales > Cleomaceae > Tarenaya > Tarenaya hassleriana. The sequence goes on along the minus strand of NW_010966177.1, from coordinate 436,179 downwards.
GCTTCGTTGCTGTCGATGTTGGATGCCATGGTGATACGAACATCGGCAGGGAACCAATGAACCAGAACTTCCTCCCAAGAGCAATTTCTTTTGCAGCTAAAGTTGGAAGTTTGAATAAGAATCTGCCATTTCCATCCTCATGCACCCTGATTCTACCTTTCCCTCGAGCCCAGATCGCGGTGGTGAAACCGACAAGCCTTCCTACTGTTGGTGGAAGGCCATAGAATTGACCAACCACGAAATCCTTCCATTCCTCCGCAGCATCTTGGAAAGCCTCCTCCGGAATCGTGACTAGTGGAATCCCCGTATGATGGGTGGTCGGAACTCCCACACGCTGCAGGGTACGCGTGGAAGAGACTAGCCGCTGACTCCAGGTGGGAGTCGGCGCAACTCCGGCTGGGGGTGCCGTTTCCTGGGCCTGGCGAGGTTCGTTTGCCGGCGGAACATCCTTGGGTGGAGCTACAGAGTTCAATTTCTGATTTTTGTTGTCGCAGACCGGGGTTGGAAGAAGACCAACCCGGAAAGAGGGAGAAGAGGAGGTTCTCTGTAGAACGGTCGAGGTTCGCTGGGGCACCACAACCGGGGGAGAATGGGGAAGGGAA
>NW_010966177.1:402575-435484 GCF_000463585.1 Tarenaya hassleriana | reverse complement strand
TGCTTTACATATGGAATCATCCCAGGCCGGGGGAGAGGAGGGAGCAAGAGGGGGTTCCCGCCCTAGAATACCCGGAGATGGAGGGGCGGAGGAGGACCTCAGCCTCGCCGGCATGTTGGGGAGAAAAATTTGCTGGGGTTTCGGTGATTTACCCAACCGGAAGTGGTCCGGCGGGGGATTCCGACCGGCAGTGACCGGTCAGATGGGATTTTTGGTGGCGATACGGCCGGCGGGGGCCGACCGTACGGCGGAATGCTGACTGGGGTTGGGTCGCTCGTGAGAGAGAACGACCTAGGAGAGAGAAGAAGTTTCATCCATCACCAACAATTAGTAACTTAGTATATGATATTTTTAAAAAATTATATATATTAAAATCAATATTTTATAATCAATATTGAAAAACAGAATTTTAAGAATTTCGGGTTTTCCAGAAGTGCAAATATGTATATGTTTCGAACATGACGAATATATTTTTATTGGAAAGGAAACAGTTTCGTCGTATGGCTATTTAATTATTTATGGACCTACAGGAAATGACTTTTTCACCGATTCGTACTGTCATAATTTTCTTGGCAATGCGATAAATCTGACATTTTAACTTTTTTTTTTGTCACAAATTGTTATTTTTCAAGTGTTTAATAATGTAAATATTTTTTTTATTTTATAAAAGTCTAGAAAAACAACTCCCACGTACCTTTGTTTAATACATCCATATTAATAAAGAGTGTAGGGTGCTACTCACCAAAAGGTTTTAAAACCCACCTGAACCAAATATTATAAAAAAAATAAAGATTGCACTTTTCTTTTAAATTTTAAGAAAAAAATATTTTATTTATTTGTTTTTTTTTTTGAAAAGTGAAAATCGGAATGGTGCCGCTAGGAATGGGAGTTTAAACCCACGACCCACGGGTTGACCAAAATACCTATGTTTTAACTTCAGAAATTAATATATATATGTTTGAAAAAAATTCTAAAAATCTATAAATATTCGAAAATGTATGATTTTTAAGACTTTAAATATATTTTTGTATCAAATGGTGTATAATATTACTAAATATTATGATTATTTTTATATTTAAAAATCTTATTCATACCGATACAGATCTTCGCAAGTATTGGACTTCCAATCACGAATATTCAGTCTATGTTGAAAGAAAATGAAAACAAGAATTGGAAATCGGATAACTTTTTTCGGCGTGATATTACTTTTCGAAAACGTTATTCTGTCCCTAAACGAGCAAATAAGATTTCAAATACGTTTTTGAGATATAAAGAAGAGAAATGTGATATTGAATTGCTCTTTCAACACACACAAAATTTAGTTCGAGTTGGACCGATCCGACTTGGATTGATCTGGATCAGAACTAAACCGATCCCAAACCCAGATCGACTGAAATCATGCGTTTGAATTGGATTAGAAAAATGTTCAAGCCCCACCCAAACTGGAGCTCAGACTGCACCAGTCCAAACTTCAGGGAAAATTTTCTTTTTAGGTTTGGAGAACACTACCCAAGCACACAATATATCTTCAGAACTCTTAGACAGATCCTACAAAGTAAGCATAAATTGTTCTTCTTCCATTCTAGTTCCCGTAATTTGATCCCGAGTTTTTGAGATCCTAATTCCTTCACAAATCCTAAAGATCAGTTTTAAAGTGTTCGAAATCCTTTTCGCATATGTCGATACGTGTAAAAAGATGTTTTTCTACTCTATGTGATTTGATATAGGCCCTGAATCGTTCTATTTAAAGCTCCATTGAATTCGAGGTAAGTATTCGATTCCACGGATGATACACATGTTCATCGGATTTCGTGATTGGTTTTTTGTGATGGTTTCTTATTTTATTATAACCGATCCTATAATGTGTTGGATGAAATTATAGACTAGAAACCCGTAGATAAACCCCAAAACTTAAGTATTCATTGACATGACTCTTAAATACAGTCAAAATTTTAGGTCCGCCTAAAAAGAATGATTACTTTTGTACCCTTTTAATCTTTGTTTAAAAATGGAAATAGCTTTAGAAATGAAACGAAATTCAATTACAATTTTCAGGAAAAAAAATAGCTTTATAAATTTAGTCATATTGCTAAGGAATTTTGAAACAAATAGATTATATGATATATATGAAGGATTATTTAAATTGAAAAATTGATCACACTATCCGTACAAACATCGTAAAATTAAAATGGAATATATTTATTTATTTCCACCTTATTAGGAAGAGATGATTTTTGCTCTCATCATAAAAAATAGCAATACTTATTTTTATAAATAAAATATTGAAATTCTAAAAGAAAACTTCACATGCTTATTATGGTAATTTTAGGGATGAGATGAGAAAATAGAAAATTTATATTAATGTTGTTTCATGTAGACTGTTTTTTCAAATTCCATGATTTGCTTTACATATGGAATCATCCCACTGTGATTCCCCATTGATCCATAGCTTTCGTATTTCTTGGAAAATACTGTCATGCAAAAACCGATATCCCGATCATACTACTCATAATGAAATTTTCGGAACTCGATATCGAAAATGTTCATTCGCTAACATGTCTCGAGAAGGGTCGTCCCAATTGTTCCATCCATCTGAAAAAACGATTGCAGATATGTAAGTTTTCGAGAAGACGACAATTGAGTACAATCTTCATGCCCAACCGAGCAGAACTTTTCTCGTCTCATCTATTCTACAGTTGACGAACGAAAAACTCATGTCATCGGTTGACAAATGCTTTCCATGACCCGTGATGTATCTGTTGGTTGTAATGCTCTACGATGATCCGTTATATGACATTTTGACTATGTACTGATTCATTGGTTTATGAGTGCATTACTTTTCCCGTTATATGATTGGCATGTTTGTTATATTACGGTAGATATCCTTGAATCATTGCACATGATTCTAAACTCCCTGGTCAGTTGTCATTATGAGAACAATGATGAATTAAGACCAGTATGATGTATGATAGATGATGATGATCATATGCATTGGATGCTAATCACAATCATGGGTTCTCGTTTAGAACGAGTTACTGGATGACTCGCATGAGATTGTCACATGGAAATGAGTCATGACTTGAATCTCATACAGTGGTTCGTTCTTGGATCCTCAGACCTGAGATGTCTAGAGTATCTGATATGAGGAGTGGCGTATCTTGACTGCGTCAAACGTCGTCTTTAACCGGATGATCATAATGACGTTGCTCAGATACGTTCACGAATCATATGCAGATAGTAGATATGCAATACGAGACTTGTCACCTCCTGCGCAGGAGAGATGTTGTTGGGTCCCTCGTAGAAATCGGACTGTGAAAAATGCGTGGCCACGCTATAGATGAAGGTACATCTATTTTATCAGTCGATTTGCCTAGACGAGTAAGTGGTTGAACTTGAAGGGTGGCTCATACCATACCCTTGTTCAACATACGATATTGTGAGACAAAGGATCAGAACTCGAACTATGGCTGGCTTTGTTAGATCACCTCTAACTCTATTCTAGGTGGGTGGTCATGACGTCTTGCTAGAGGCTAACCATGACTTGTGGTTCGGGAAAGGGTTTCCGAAGCCACTACCACTTCGAATGGCCTACAGGGTCACACACCATTAGGGATGGATCACACATGAAGAGAACGACGTGAGAAAGGAACGACGGAACGAGCTGGAAGGGTTCCAGACGGTCCAACCATGTCAGTCCGTCCGTTCCGCTGAAGAATGGACCGACCGTTCCGCAAGCACCAGACCGTCCGGTCCAGACCTGGACCGGACGGTCCAGGCGTGCAGACCGTCCATTCTGCGTAGAGTTACGGACCGTCCAATCTGCGTAGAAGCCAGGCCGTCTGGTCCAGACCTAGATCGGACGGTCCGACTTATGGGACAATTTCCTTTTTCGCGTTTTAGGGTTTTGGGCAATCCTAATTAATTAAGGGAGCCGCCACAAACTCTAGGCAATCATCCCCAGACGTCCTAGACACTTCCTAGAGCTTTGAGAAGTTTTCTCTTGAATTCTAAACACCGGAATATCGATTCCAAGTCTAGAACGTCGTTTTCTCTTCACAAATCCTACCAGATACGTTCCAAAGTGTTGGAATTCATCCCCCGGTGTGGATACGTGTAGAGGAGTTGTGATTTCAACTCTAGGTGATTAAAACAGGCCCTGGATCGATTGATACTTCCAGATCTTGATAGAACGAGGTAAATATTCGAATCCCACGGTGATATACACGTTCTTTCGGGTTATTGCACAATTGGTTTTGTGTGACGTTTGGCTAGGTTTAGATCTTTTTCTTCCGCTGCATGAAACCTAGAAACCAAACCCTAGATCGATGAGATCGCATGCTAGGAATCCGCAGGGAGCCCAACAGTGGTATCAGAGCCTGGTTCTCTGTATATAGCTGTGCTTGTTGCTTGTTTGCATGATTTTAATTGTTAAAGTACATGTAAACAATAGATCTTTGCAGGTTTGCATGATTTTAATTGTTAGAATGCATGTAGACTATAGATCTTTGCATGTTTTTCATGGTTTTAATGGTTAGAATGCATGTAAATACAATATGACAGGTTCCCACTAAGAAAAACATTCTCAATGAGTTTCTAAGTGAGTTAGGATCCATATTACACATGCTTTTGAGTCAGTTAGAGCATGACGCTCAAAACCATGCTATTTAGGTAGACAACACTTTGTCGATCACATCCTATGCGACTTGCATATTTTCTGTCTGTTTGTTTGTCCTTTTCTGTAGTATATATCTGTTGCAGGAATCTGGTTAATCTCACGATGCGATCTATCCTTATGAAGGATAAACCTCTGACCACGGCTTCTGGATTGATCATTGATGCTTATTGGAAGCATGAGGATGATGATCTGGACGTGTCCAGCTTGATGCTTGTAAAGATGTCTTCGGAATTGCGTGAACAATTAGATGACATGGACAATTCATTGATGGTTGATCAGTTGAATATGTCATTCTAAGAGAAAGGTGGGAGCCAAGGGAAGAATGATATGGTGGTTGTTGGAAAGAGTTCCAGCAAGAGGAAGCGTTCCAAAGGTAAGGACAAAAGGAAATTGACAAATGTTGTCACTAAACCTAAGCCCAAACCCAAGAAGGAAGAGTGTTATTTCTGTCATGCTATTGGGCATTGGTATAGAAATTGCAGACTCTACCTGGAGGATCAAAGGAAGAAGAAGCTTGCCGAAGCTTCAACTTCTGGTATCTTCATTATGGAGGCTAACTTGTGTACTTCTGCGTCATGGGTATTAGATACCGAATGTGTCTCGTACATTTGTGCAAATGTGTAGGGACTGCAGGGAAGTAGACAATTGGCGAAGGGAGAAGTAGATCTCCGTGTCGGGAATGGAGCAAAAGTTGCTGCATTGACCGTCGGGACTTACGATCTGACTTTACCTTCTGGCCTTGTATTGGAGTTGAATGATTGTTATTTTATACCTGCCATCAGCAGTTTCAGATTTGTTATTGAGAACAAATATCTGTCCATTTATAGAGGCGATTTATTCTATGGTAAGGGTTACCAGTTTAATGGCCTTTACGTTTTGGAAGATGAACCATCTGGATACAGGTCGATCTATAACGTAAGTACCAAGCGGTTTAAGCCGAACGACTTAAATCCGACCTATCTCTGGCATTGTCGACTTGGCCACATCAACGAGAAACGCATAGCGAAGCTTCATTCTGATAGACTTCTTGATTCTTTTGATTGTGAGTCAATTGAATCATGCGATTCTTGTTTGATGAGCAAGATGACAAAATCTCCTTTTTCTAGAAAATGAGAACGGGCAACAGAGTTGCTAGAACTCATATATAGTGATGTATGCGGTCCTATGAGCTCTCCCGCTAGAGGAGGTTATCTGTACTTTGTTACGTTTACTGATGATTTTAGTAGGTACGGTTATGTCTACTTGATGAGATATAAGTCTGAAACGCTTGAATTGTTCAAGAATTTCAGAAACGAGGTACAGAATCAACTTGGCAAGACGATCAAGTTGCTTCGATCTGATCGAGGTGGCGAGTATATGAGCCAAGAGTTCACTGACTATCTGGCAGATTGTGGGATTGTCTCACAGCTGACTCCACTTGGAATGCCACAGTGGAATGACGTGTTTGAGAGGAGGAACCGGACCCTATTAGATATGGTACGGTCTATGATGAGTCAGGTCGATCTTCCTAAATCCTTTTGGGGTCTAGTCATGTCAGTCCGTCCGTTCCGCTGAAGAATAGACCGACCGTTCCGCAAGCACCAGACCGTCCGGTCCAGGCGTGCAGACCGTCCATTCTGCGTAGAGTTACTGACCGTCCGTTCTGCGTAGAAGCCAAACCGTCCAGTCCAGACCTAGACCGGACGGTCCGACTTACGGGACAGTTTCCTTTTTCGCGGTTTAGGGTTTTGGGCAATCCTAATTAATTAAGGAAGCCGCCACAAACCCTAGGCAATCATTCTCAGACGTCCTAGACACTTCCCTAGAGCTTTGAGAAATTTTCTCTTGAGTTCTAAACACCGGAATATCGATTACAAGTCTAGAACGTCGTTTTCTCTTCACAAATCCTAGCAGATACGTTCCAAAGTGTTGGAATTCATCCCGCCGGTGTGGATACGTGTAGAGGAGTTGTGCTTTCAACTCTAGGTGATCAAAACAGGTTGGAATTCATCCCGCCGGTGTGGATACGTGTAGAGGAGTTGTGCTTTCAACTCTAGGTGATCAAAACAGGTACTGGATCGATTGATACTTCCAGATCTTGATAGAACGAGGTAAGTATTCGAATCCCACGGTGATATACACATTCTTTCGGGTTATTGCACAATTGGTTTTGTGTGACGTTTGGCTAGGTTTAGATCTTTTTCTTCCGTTGCATGAAATCTAGAAACCAAACCCTAGATCGATGAGATCGCATGCTAGGAACCCGCAGGGAACCCAACAGCATCCGTTGATATCGATGTATTCTCCTTTACTATAGAGTTTATTGTACAATCATGTTATTGTTGTAGTTTCAAATGTTATTTCATATTGTAAGATCAAAAGGTCGGTACATCCGAATATATATATATATATATATATATATATCTACACAAAAATTGCATAAATAAATATTTTTTAACTGTAATTTTTAGATAATAAAAATTAAGAAGAATATTTGAACTTAATATGTAAGTATTTCATGATTTTCAATAACTCAAGATCAATTGAATCAATTTGATTATAATATTATAACATATAATATATTGATAAAGTATATGATCCTTAAGATGTACGAAACTTGTACAAATGAATATTTTTTAACCATAAATTTTATTATATAAATTTAAAGAAAACCTTTGAACCTAATATCGTAATTATCAATAACTTAAGATCAATACTTTGAATCGTTTTTTATTATGATGTTACAAAATATAATATATTGATAAAATATATCATCTTTAAAATGTATGAAAATTGTACAACTAAATATTTTATATTGATAAATTTTATTATATAAAATTAAAGAAAATCTTTAAACCTAATATGTAAATATTTCGTAATTGTAAATAACTCATTCAAACACATTCACCTAATCATTCATTTAGCTTTAAATTAAGCTCATCAAATCGGATTTTCTCACTCTCTATGGTGTCGTTTCTATCTTTATTGCTCGATATAGAATCTCATTTCCTTCATCTATCTCTTCTTTATCCACTAAACATCATCATCATCTTCATCTTCTTCAACATCATGACTATCATCATCATTTCTAGAGAAATGTAGACACAAGTGGAGGTCAAGACTTACACATAGATACAAAGATTCACTTGTATTAACAATAGATTTGCATGGTTGTGGAAACTTAAACAATGTCCAGAGCGAGTTAATGCAACTTTTGAGCTAAACCCTTTATTCGTATTGAAATTTTCGGGACTTGATATCGAAAATGTTCGTTCGCTAACTTGTCTCGAGAAGGATCGTCCCAATCATTCCATCCATCTGAAAAAACGATTGCAGACATGTAGGCTTTTGAAAAGACGAAAATTGAGTACAATCTTCATGCCCAACCCAGCAACACTTTCCTCGCTTGTATATTCTACAGTTGATGAAAGAAAAACTAATGTCATTGGTTGACAAATTCTTTCCATGATCCATGATGTCTCCGTTGATATCCGACGTTTTCTCCTTTACTATAGAGTTTATTGTACAATCATGTTATTGTTCTAGTTTCAAAGGTTATTTCATATTGCAAGATCACAAGGTCGATCCATCCGAATATACATATATTCATATACATATACATACATATATATATACACGACAATCGCATAAATGAATATTTTTTAACTGTAAATTTTATTATATAAAAATTAAGAAGAACATTTGAAACTAATATGTAAGTATTCCATAATTCTCAATAACTCAAGATCAACAATTTGAATCAATTTGATTATAATATTACAAAATATAATATATTGATAAAGCATAAAATCCTTAAAAGGTACGAAACTTGTACAGATTAATATTTTTTAACCATTATTTTGAACCTTTGAACCTATATCGTAATTAACAATAACTCAAGATCAATACTTTCAATCGATGTTATTATGATATTACAAAATATAATATATTGATAAAATATATGAACTTTAAAATGTACGAAAATTATATAAATAAATATTTTTTAATTATAAATTTTATTATATAAAATTAAAGAGAACCTTTTAACCTAATATGTAAATATTTTGTAATTCTCAATAACTCAAGATCAAAATTTTGAATCAATTTGATTATAATATTACAAAATATAATATATTGATAAAATATATTCAACCAGCAAGCATAACTTGTTTGATTATAAATAAATAGGTAGGAAAAAAGTTTCAATTGATAAGAACACGTCAACATTGTGATACAAGGAAGTGGATCTCAGAATCATAGAGTGGAATGACACAGCGTTATCTGCAACACACATTTTCTAGTTTCTCTTTTGTTGTTTATGCTGCAAATTTCACGGCTTACAACATTAATTTAAGGATAGAAAACACTTTACCTTATACGTTTTCTAGTTTTTTTGTTGTATTTTACTACAACTTTTTTCTTGTCTTTTTATTTTGGTTGAAATTAACCAAGAACACGACGTCAGAGTCAAAGTCGAGAGGAAAAGATGAACATGAAGTGGGTATGAGGATAGACGGAGACCAAGCCGCCTTTTATGGATGCAGATTCTACGGATTTCAAAATACCCTTCTCGATAAGGAAGACAAACACTTTTTCCGTAACTGTTTCATCTAAGACTTCATTGATTTCATCTTCGACAATGCCAAAGCTCTCTACCCAATTAAACTTATATCAATATATATATATATTGTAATTCTCAAGATCAATACTTTGAAACGATTTGATTATAATATTACAAAATATAATATATTGATAAAGCATATAATTTTAAAATTATAAAATATACAAAAATTGTACATATGAATATTTTTTAACCATAAAATTTATTATATAAAATTAAAGAGAGCTTTGAACTAATATGTAAATATTTTGTAATTCTCAATAAATCAAGATAAAAATTTTGAATCGATTTGATTATGATATTACAAAATATAATATATTGATAAAATATATTGTCCTAAAATATATTAAAATTTGCATATAAGAATATTTTTAACCATAGATATACAGAATTTTAAAATTAAATTTAAATAGAATTTTTTAAAAAAATTAAGGGGTAATCATATAAAAATATTCGAACTTTTACAAAAATCTCAAATAAATACCAGAACTATAAAATTGTTATATAAATACCTGATTTTTTCACAACTCCCACATAAATACCCATACTTTTAAATTTTTTCCAAATCAAACATGTATCTGTTAACGTCGTTAAATGCAACTGCTGACTCAACAAAAAACTGCTGACTTAGGAAAAAAAACTGTTGACTCAGCAAAAAAACTGCTGACTCAGCAAAAAAAAAATTATTAAATATCCAAATGTTCATCTACATGTATTTAAATTAATATATACATATAAATTCACACACATATATATATTAAAAATAAAATTATTTATAATTAATAAAATACATATACACATAACTACAATATATATATATATCATTACTAATGCATATATATTAAAATAAAAATAATTATAACTAACACATATACATATAAATATATATTTGTTGTATATGTATATTTTGTATATATAACTAATATATATATAAATATTATTTTTAATATATATTATATTTATATATGTTAGTTATAATTATTTTTATTTTAATATGTATATTAAGTATGTATATAAATTTAATTATAATTATTTTTATTTTAATATATATACATTAGTAATGATATATATATATTGTAGTTATGTGTATATGTGTTTAATTAATTATAAATAATTTTATTTTTAATATATATATATATATATATGTGTGAATTTCTATGCATATATTAATTTAAGGGAAAATCCCAAAAAAATTATCGAACTTGGAGATAGCTGACATATTAATACCGAACTTTTCAATTTCCAAATTAAATATGAATTCATCGATTTTGACAAAAAAAATATTGAACTTGTAAATCTTTGACAAAAACCTCATCGACGTTAAACGACGTTAAATCGACCAACGGTTGAGCTGACGTGGCGGATGACTCAACGCCTCGTCATCCGCCACGTCAGAAAAAATAATTTTAGAATAAAATAAAAATATTAAATAATAAAATATTTGCTTAATATCAAACTCCATACAAACATACATATTTATAATACAAATCCACACCTAACTACATATCTAACTCACTTATTAAAAATATTTTTATATAATTTTTTCCACACATATTCTACACATTCTTAACTACCACACCAAACCACAATTCCATCACATTTTTTTTATCAACCTTACATATTAACCATAAAATATTTATTGATTTTCAAAATCAAGTTTAATTTTATTTCAACACTTTCTTTCTTTCGTTTATTACACTCTACCAAAATATCTAAATTTCTATGCAAACCGAGCCAAAACAGAAAGAAAGAACAAGATTTGAATAATTTCTTTGGAGCAACATATGCTGTTGTTATGTTCCTTGGCCCCACAGACGCTGCTACCGTTTGACTCGTCGTTGCAATCGAACGGACAGTCTTCTGCTGTGAAAGAGAACTCGGAATGTGTAACAACCCGGAAATTAAAAAAATGATCGACCGATCTTCAAATTTTAATTTTTAATTTTTAATTTTTAATTTGAATTTTTAATTTTTAGTTTTTTTATTTTTATTTAAAATTTTGTTTTTAAAATTTTAATTTTAATTTTTTTATTATTTTTCTTTTTATTTTTATTTTTATTATTTTATATTTTTATTTTTATTCTAAAATTATTTTTTCTGACGTGGCGGATGACGAGGCGTTGAGTCATCCGCCACGTCAACTCAACCGTTGGTCGATTTAACGTCGTTTAACGTCAATGAGGTTTTTGTCAAAGATTTACAAGTTCAATATTTTTTGTGTCAAAATCGACGAATTCATATTTAATTTGAAAGTTGAAAAAGTTCGGTATTAATATGTCAGCTATCTCAAAGTTCGATAATTTTGTTGGGATTTTCCCTTAATTTAAATACTTGTAGATGAACATTTGGATATTTAATAATATTTTTTTGCTGAGTCAGTAGTTTTTTGCTGAGTCAGCAGTTTTTTGTTGAGTCAGCATTTGCGTTTAACGACGTTAACAGATGCGTGTTTGATTTGGAAAAAAACTTAAAAGTCTGGGTATTTATGTGGGAGTTGTGAAAAGTTCAAGTATTTATATGACAATTTTATAGTCTGGGTATTTATTTGGGATTTTTGTAAAAATTCGGGTATTTTTATGCGATTAACCCAAAAATTAAATATATTTAGAGTGATGCCAATGATCCATTATATTTGCAAGATTAATAATAGTTATTTTTTGTAAAAAATGGGATAATCTTAATCAATTACATAGGATAGAGTACTCTGGGTTATGAAACAACAGCTTTATCTACATTTATAAGATGAATCAAATATGGAGGAGGGGTATCGAAGAAACTGATACCCAAATGAGAGGTATGACTGATGGAGGCTAGACTCCTAGTGTTTTAACATCATCTCTTGAATTTTCTTCAATTTCGATCCATCCACTGGAATAATGTCTCTTGAGTTTTGTATTGTTGCTACCAAAGCCTGGTTGTAAGTCTCCATCGTCACTTTCCTCCATCTTCTTCTATCTCATGCCAGCTTAAGATCAACATACATCCGCCTCATTAATAAAACAGTGGTAGTTATGCATAGCCTCGTTTTGTTTATTATTTGGAGATTATATATCTAAATATAATTTATAATTTCGTCACAAACTTTTTTGTTCATTAATAAAATAGTCCAATGCTCCAAAAACAAAGTGTCAAATGAATAAAAATAGAAACAGGATCCCCGGAACGTCTGAAATTCAAACCCCTTTAAACGGAATGGGAATAGCCTCCGAAGAAATGTAATAGTAATACCCACTCTCACTTAAATCCATTTATTCGGGCCTATAAGCCCCTCAGCCAAGGCCCAATCAAAAATCAAGCCCCAAGAGCCCATCAGTGAGGCTCGGGTCGCCTTCCTACATCACATCCGTGGATGAACCGTCCCCTAAATCCTGATTCTACTATCGACTTCGGATTTGATCTCATGCTGATTTTTCTTCGCTTGGTCCCCGAATTCGTCCATAATCATCTCTTATTCTAAGGCGCGTCTCCTTTTATCCAGTTTTCGTTTGTTGCAATGCTGTATTTTCTAGAATTATGATATTATCTATGTAGTCAGATTTTTCTCCAGCGGGAATCTTCCCGGTGGTGGGTTCGGTTAGGTCTGTGAATCTCCGATTAAGCGGCAGGCTCCGGCCAGTTCATGTGGGGAGGTTGGTGACAGGAGTAGTGTACAATGGTGATGTATGCGGCGTAATCACTTGGTTTCTCATTGAGCAATGATATATACAGATACATACAAACGTGATTTGACCTAATGTGCAGAATAGGAAAGTTACAAAACAGGGAAGAAGATATACACTATTCTATACGCCCCCGCAAGATGAAGCACACTCGGTGATTCCAATCTTGAAACACAAGGTAGTGAAAGACGAGACCGGGAGAGGTTTGGTTAGAATATCGGCGAGTTGGTCCTTCGAGCTAATGTGAGAGACTCGTAGTGTTCCCTTTTCAATTTGCTCGCGGACAAAAAGATAGTCAAGAGCCAAGTGTTTCATCCGAGAATGAAATACCGGGTTTGCACTTAAGTACGTCGCGCCGATGTTGTCGCAGAAGATTGTAGGCGGTTGAGTCAGCGGTACACTAAGGTCGGAGAGAAGATTCATAAGCCAACACAGTTCCGCTGAAGTATTAGCAACCGACCTATATTCGGCTTCCGTCGATGAGCGAGATATAGCTTTTTGTTTCTTTGACGACCAAGAAACAGGATGTCGACCAAGGTATACTATATATGCGCCGGTGGATTTGTAATCCTCTCTGTCACCGGCCCAATCGGCATCACTGAAAGCATGGAGATCGAGTGAGTTGTCGGCAGCCAAGAAAATGCCTTTATCCCGGGTTCCGGCAAGATAACGGAGAAGTCTCTTTATAGCTTGCCAATGCTCATCGGTAGGTTGATGCATAAACTGTGAGAGTTTATTAACCGCAAAGTTGATGTCGGGTCTCGTAAGTGAAAGATATTGGAGGCTTCCGAGGAGTTGGCGATACTCGGTTGGATCGAGGAGCGGGCTGCCAGAATGTATGGTGAGGCGAGATGTGGAGGCCATGGGCGTTGTCACTGGTTTGGCTTCATGCATATTGGACCGTCGAAGAAGATCGCGAATATACTTTCGCTGACACAAGAAGAGACCATCAGATTTTCTTGTTGCTTCAACTCCAAGAAAATATGAGAGAGGACCAAGATCTTTCAGAGAAAACTTGGATGCCAATGATGCAATGAAGGACTGAATCCGATGAGAAGAGTTCCCAGTAATCACAATGTCATCAACATAAATCAAGATGAAGAGCTTGATACCGGTTTCATGAAACGTGAAGAGTGACGCATCGGCAAGTGAGTTGACGAAACCTTGCTGGAGAAGAAACATCTTGAGCTCCGAATACCAAGCTCGTGGAGCTTGTTTGAGTCCGTAAATAGCCTTTTTGAGCTTGCAAACATAAGAAGCTCTGTCCTTGTCAATGAATCCGGGAGGTTGACTCATGTACACCGATTCCGATAAATGCCCTTGAAGAAATGCATTGTTTACGTCTAGTTGACGTATAGACCAGCCGTTTGAGATAGCCACGCTAAGCACCAAGCGGATTGTTGCTGGTTTGACAACAGGGCTGTACGTTTCATGAAAGTCGAGGCCCGGGCGTTGATGAAAGCCTTTTGCCACTAGACGAGCCTTATACCGATCAATGGAGCCATCCGGGTTGCGCTTGACACGAAAGACCCAACGACAACCGATGACATTAGAAGCTTCAGTGGCTGGTACGAGATCCCATGTATTATTTCGAATAAGGGCGTTGAATTCGGTATCCATAGCATTTCGCCAACAATCGTCTTTGAGTGCTTGAGTTGCCGTTCTTGGAAGAGACGAGTCATCTAAATCTGCAACAACATGAGCAAATTTTGGGTTAGGTTTAGAGATATTCGCCTTGGCCCTCGTAACCATACGGTGATGGTTGATAGGGGGAGCAACATCGATGGAGTCTTGTGGTGATGGCGGAGCATTAGCAATAACAGGCTGTCTTGGATCCGCTTCGTCGGGTTCCGGTTGAACATCCACAATAGTTGGTAAGGGATCTAAACGCGGGGACGAAGGCGTAGGAGGAGTGACGTGTGGCGGTTGATAAGGTGAGATGACAGTGGCTGTGGGAGACGACAAGGAGGTTGAAGGAGGTTGACTTGACTCAGAAGAAACAAAGAGGGATGGAGAGGCATAGGGAAATATGGTTTCTTGGAAAACGACATGCCGAGAGATGTATACGCGAGAGTTGACTGGGTTAAGACATATATATGCACTTTGAGTAATGGAATAACCAAGGAAGATGCACGGAGAGGATCTTGGATCAAGCTTATGGTTCGAGTATGGCCTTAGCCACAGGTAACATAAGCAACCGAAGACTTTGAGTTTTGTGTAGTTCGGTGGTGAACCGAAGAGGGATTCGAAAGGAGAGGACATGTGAAGGTTGGGGGTGGGCATGCGATTGATTAAGTAAACGGCGGTGGTGAAGGCATATGACCAAAAAGATAAAGGAAGTGACGCATGCATGAGAAGTGACAGTCCCGTTTCGACTATGTGTCGATGGCGACGTTCGGAAATTCCGTTATGCTCGGGAGTATGTGGTGGTGTCGTGAGGTGAGAGATGCCGTGTTGGCTAAGAAAGGAAGAGAGAGCAATAAATTCTCCTCCGTTGTCGGTGTATAGGTTTGTGATCTTGGTTGAGAATTTGTTTTCAACAAGGGGTTTAAACTTGGTAAAGACTTCTCGGACTTGGGATTTTTTCTTTAGTGGATAAAGCCATGAATATCTTGTAAAGTGATCGACAAATAGCACATAGTACTTAAATCCATCAAGAGAGATGATTGGAGATGTCCAAACATCCGAAAACAAGAACTCTAATGGTCGTGTGGAAACAAGAGTGGATAAAGAAAAAGGTAGTTTATGGCTTTTATTCCGACAACAAGAATCACAAAAGGTAGACATAGAATCCCGAGATAACGGAAGTTCAAACTTTGAAACAACATGCTTTAAAATAGTAGAAGACGGATGACCAAGACGGGAATGCCACTCGGACAAAGTGGACTTAAGACTCGAAAAGACATAAATGGGAGAGGTTGGAGGTTTGGAAACCGGCCACTCGTAAACACCGTCCTTAGTCCTTCCGGTTAGTAATCGCGCCCCCGTGCGTAGATCCTTCACCTGAAACATGTGTGGAAAGAATTCAACGGAAACACCATTAGTCTTGCAAAGTTGATAAACGGAGACAAGGTTCTTGCGAATCTCGGGTACACATAAAACGTCATCAAGCGAGATAGAACGTGATGGAAGGGAGATCGAGATAGAACCAGTGTGCGTAATGGCTAATCCGGACCCATCACCGATAACGACGTCATCATGACCTTTGTACGGGCTATGGAGACCGAGAGTGTGAAGATCGGAGGTGATGTGGTGGGAAGCCCCACTATCAAGTAGCCAAGGAGATGTGTCATAGTCGGAGTGAATGGCAGCATGTGCGGAAGGTTGCCATGGCCGAGGGGAAGACTGCCAATTGCGCGGTGGAGAGGGACCAGAGTGACCCGAAGAGGAGACAAGTTGAAAGAGATGGCACCTCTTGGCACTATGTCCGTGAACACCACATGCTTGGCATCGACCACGGTATGGACGAGGTTGACTAGACGGATGATGCACAGTGTTGGGTGGTCTCCAATGATTGTTGGAAGGACCTGAGCGACGAGACTTGGCATGCACGTTATGTGCCGTGACAGGGAAAATTGGTTGTGACATTGGTGAGGCAGCCTCAAGTTTGGCTTCATGATTGAGGAGCTTTTCATGAAGCTCGTCAATAGCAATGGCGGTGTCCTTTGCGTTAATCATGTCGACAACCGGTTTGTAATCCTCGGAAAGACCATCGAGAATGGCTTCAAGAATGTCTTCGTGGTCCAACGGTTTTCCGAGAAGAGCAAGTTCCTCGGTTTTGGATGTGATGAATCGAAGGTACTCATCTATTGATTTTGTACCTTTGATGCTTTTCTTCACTTGATCTCGGAGTTGAAGGATATGACCCCGAGATGCTTTCCCGTACGTGTTGGATAGGGTGAGCCAAGCATCACGGACAGTGGCGGATCTGGCGACTAGGGGCTGAAGACTGACAGAGAGAGAGCCGAGCAATGAGCTGAAGAGGAGACGATCTTGTTGCTTCCATGGGAGAAAATTGGGATTGTCAACAGTAACACCATCGGTGGTGATGGTCGGCTTCGGCATGACAGAATCTTCGAGGATAAAGCACTCGAGATTGTGGCCTTGAAGGAGAGACCGGACTTGCACGCTCCACGTGAGGTAATTCGTGGATGTGAGTTTCGTAATAGATGACATGTTGCACGACAGAAGAGTTTTCTGTGGCTCCAACGGGTTGAATGTTGCTGCTGGTTCAGTTGTATGAGTTGTGGCATCAGGTGCGGTGGACATGGCTGGTAGATTTCAGCTAGAGAGAAGAAGAGGATCGATTATTGTCGTTTGACGTGAAGCTCTGATACCATGTACAATGGTGATGTATGCGGCGTAATCACTTGGTTTCTCATTGAGCAATGATATATACAGATACATACAAACGTGATTTGACCTAATGTGCAGAATAGGAAAGTTACAAAATAGGGAAGAAGATATACATTATTCTATAAGTAGGACTAGTTGTAAGAGAATCAAAACCACCCAAGTCAATGGCTTCATCGTTTACACGAGAACGAAGAAGACAAGGCTTGCTAAGGATGTTGAATTGGCTGGAGATTTGTAAATCAAAGTGCCATATCGTCTTGAAGGGCCGAAACTGGCAAAGGGCTCGGAAAATTTCTCTGGTGATATGTCTTGTAACATCTCGAGGGCTGGAAGTAGTGTGGATGTGAGTTGTCGTGTTGAAAATGCGCCGATTGAGAGCCCTGCTATGGATACCGCAATGGAAGAGTGCGGCCAGCTGTTGGCAGCTTATCTGAACATTTGACAGTTGAAAAGTCTAATGAATTAGGGATTAAGGCAGGGAAGAAGTCCTTGTTTGGTGTTTTAATCGAAGAAAGCCAGTTTGTTGAAATCTTAGATGAAGAGATTCCTGTTGAGGTTTTGCCCGAAGGGAGCCTGGATTCTGGCTGCGGAGAGAGAGGGGAATAGAAGTAGAGTAACGGGTGAACCCTGTCGTAGTTCATCTGTTACAATGTGCAGAGAGGGTGGAAAGCGTGAGGGTGGTGTAGGGAGAGATCATGTAGCTTTAAAACATGCAAGGAGGGATCAGTGGTGAGAGTGCATGAAGAAGGGAACAGTCCTCTGCATGGCACTTGAAGCAACGATTTGTGAGGCTGTTAGGGGTTACTTGTAAAGAAAAATCTTTAACCTGTAAACGATGCAAAGGTGACCCTGATATCTGATCTTACACTCGTTTGATTGTTCCAAACGGATATGATTTTTCAGATCTCTCTTAGCCACTAGGTGTCTTCCTTTCCTCATGCCTTGGCCAGAGAGGGCTTCTATGTTCTTCATGCGAGGAGGTGGCGAAAGCTCTGGCCATCCGAGCTACCCAACGAGTTCTTTCTCGTTGGTAACCTTTCTCGATGTACTCTTCTTGAGTACAGATTTCAATTCAATGCTGCTTGAGTGCTTCTGTGAGTATTTCTTCACCAAATAAGTGCAGATCTAAATTCAAAAAGATGTCAAGTATATTTACTTTAGGATTCCTGATGCGAACATCCTTGGAGTGAAAGTGTGAACATGAGTTAGTGTTCGAGAGGAATTGAAATCGAAATAATGATTATTTTTATATTTTTATTTTATGACTCTTTAGGGATATTTTAGGTATTTTGGTACCAAATGGTATGATATGATTCCTAGATAGAAAGTTCTCAAATAGGGATCAAAAGATAGTCGTGGATGCTATCAAAACCCCTTAAATCCAGTGAATCAAATCTAGAGGTAGTCTCAATCTCTGAGGACTCCCTAAACCCAATACCAACCTGGATAAACCTTGAATAACGGGTAGAAGATGCCACAAACACGGGTGATGAACGTGCTTGATAAGTCGATGAACACCTATATGACTCAAGAAGTTCGGGATCTAGTTCCCATAGGAACCTCAAGAGAAGCACTCTCAATTCATAAAAAAACCAAGTCTGAACAATAATGAAACAAAAAAACAAAATATAAAGGCAAAAACCCTAAAAGAAATAACCAAAATACCTAAAATATCCCTAAAGTCATAAAATAAAAATATAAAAATAATCATTATTTCGATTTCAATTCCTCTCGAATCCTAACTCATGTTCACACTTTCACTCCAAGGATATTCGCATCAATTCCCTTGCCAACTCTGATAATGAATGATTTGATCCGACACACGGGTCTGATTTCCTTGTTAGGTTGTCAGAGTTCTAATTTCCGGCAGCTGTTGTCTGCAACTCTATCTTTACACACTTGGGATGCCACTAACAGGAGCAAATAATCCCTTCTGTGGAGAAAGAATATGCAAATGCAAGGCCAAGATTACGGGGGAATGTGCTAAGCAAGATCTCTCTCTTGCCAGTTTCTACGCCGTTATTAGCTTCATGCTCGATGCTCGAAACCCTTGACCGGATATTTCCCTCCGATAATATTTTCAGCTCAACTGTTGTATCCGCTGGACTACTTCGAATTTTCGGCAGAGATGATACAGAGCTTCCTTTAGCCGCTACGAGTATGAATAGCCTCCCCTCCTAGACATGTTATACTTATTTTCTGTATATGTATGTATAATTTTTTTCTGTTACCCCGTCGATTAGGGATACTTTCAATTACTCTCCTCTTGCACTGAGAAACTACTCTCATTCTTCAACGTCGAGAAAATCGTGCTTACAGCCGCCGAAGAGGCAGAGCCTCTTTCGATGAACAAGTATGGATTCAGAAAAATGGCATATGAACAGGTAGTGATGATTGATTTTCTTCATTCTTTATATCATTATCAAGTTACATTAAGATTATTAGTGACCTTGTGTAAAAAAAAACCCTTCAGTATCTCAGCTATAAGCAATTACATTTTATATCATTATCATATATTACAACAAGATGATTAACTATTGACCCTTTGTGTAAAACATTTGGTATCTCAGCTAAGCAAGTACATGAAGATGTGTTCTCAGATAGTAAGATTCAAAGGAGCTCCGATGCTGGAAAGAACGGTTCATAAACACCAAATCATGACGGGGAAGTCCGAGATTAAGCAAGAGACTTTCGGGTGAAAATGTTTCGACGGAAATCCAAATGTTGATCTTTCTATTGAGGTGAAATTTGAAAAGAAAGGAAGAAGAAAACTGTCATTGATTTTCTTAAAGGAAAAAAGGTAAAGGGTGAGTTGGTGGGTAGGTTTTTTTTTCTTATGAGCTCTCTCCTCTCTCCCCTGCTGCAGTAACTTGATGTAAATTTTGTAGATGCAAGAGGCCATCATTTTGAAATTATTTATATTTCCCAAATCATTGACAAAATTGTGTTTCAAAACTCAAATAGTATACAAATATTTTTTAGAGAAAATCGCCAAAAAAACTCTATATTTTTTCCAGGTCAACAAAAAAACTCTTGTACTTTTTTTATTTACCAATTAAATCATGTATTTGATATAATTAACCTATAAAACTCTAAACTTTTTAAAAATTAACTGAAAACGATAAAAAAAAAATCAAGAAAAAAATTTATTGATATCTTTTTTATCGTTTTTGGGCTGAATTTGAATTGATTATTATGAATATGGAATAAAATGAGCTTTTCGCAAGCGGTGAGAGAATAATTGGGTACAAGTCCATATCACAGTATAAGTAAAGCATTCAATGATACAATGCTAAGTCCTGCCTAAATTTAGATCCACTATCTTTGTACCCTTTTAATGTTTCAAGTCATCTATTTTTTTTTAAAAAAAAAATTGGAAATAAGAAAATCTGAAAAACTTTCTTAGAACTAAATTGGGGTCCGATTAAAAAAAGAAAATCCTCAATACTTTTGTTATCATAAAAAAAATCCTTTGTAAAGAATATATTATTTAAAATATTAATTTTTATTTAGAGTTTGGCAAATTGGTTACATTTCGTCTTATTTTAATTGACAGTGAGCGTGAAAATAAATTTTATCTCGTCAAATATAATTATTGATTTTAAATATTGAAAACATATAATTCATTTTCGTAGCTCTTTAGGGATTATTTTTCTTGATAATAAGATAATATCAAAAGTAAATTGAACCAGTCAAAAGAATATCGATAGAAAAAAAATGGAATTACACCACAAAATATAGTTTTAGATAAGAAGGTAAATGATCATAATTCGATTTTTGATATTATAATTCAAAATGAAATAGCATTACACATGAAATGAAATTCAATTTCAATTTTTGAAGAAAAAATATGTTTATAAATTTAATCACACCGCTAAGGAATTTCGAAACAAATAGATTTTATAATAATATATATGAAGGAAAGCTATTCACATTTTTTCTATTTAAATTGAAAAAAGGATCACACTATTCACACAAACATTAGAATGTAAGATTTTATTTATTTATTTTTTCCTTATTAGGGATGAGAAGGGCGAGTGGGAGATGGTTTTTGCTTTCATCATAAAAAATAATAATATTAAATTTATGAGTAAACTTGGAAATTCTAAAAGAAAACTTCACATGCTTATGTTGCTTTCATAATGACTTCACAAACCTTCCATTCCCATCTTGGCGTACAATTCCACTATAATCTGTCGGTTTATTTATTTTTAAATTTAAATTAATCCCAACCATCGACTGATTATTTATAATATTTTGAATATCTTATATAGAAATGATAATATTGAGATTTATCATGTTAACCATAGTCTGATTCGCGATTATTTAAACGTCATGAACAATAAAATGCTAATTTATCTACGCGAGATGAAAATTTTAGGTATGAATGAGAAAAATCGAAAATTTAAATTAATTATATATATAAAGACATAGTAAACTTAAATGAAGTGAAACACTGTTTAGAATTTACAGTTATCATACTAAAATTTCATGCAAAAATACACTATATATAAATATAAATATGATTAGGAGGAGGACCACCATTTATTTAGGTTCTATCTGTTGGAATTGATAACCGGAAAGTCGGTTTTTCAAAAAAAAAATTATAAAATACAAAAATTGAACCAAACTGAATTTAATATAAAATTAAATTGATTTTTTAAAATCAAAACCTCTTCATATTTACGGTGATGCCACGGAGGAGGAGCTGAAAGCATCTTCTAACCACCAACCGTATCTCCTTTGATGTATAAAAAAGTGTTCACATTTGTAATCATTCAAAAACATATTTGCATAATCATTCACTTTGCTCTCAAGCCACTCCTCTCCACGCATGCCCTTTTATAAATTCCAACCAAAACATTCTATCTTTCCTCTTATTTCACCAAACCGAATCCCAATTTACTCTAAACCATGCCCATCAAACCGGTTTTCTCCACTCTCATTGCTCTCGTTTCCATCATTCTTGCCCTCTACATAATCCCCTTTCCTTCATCTCTCCCTTCATCATCCATTTGCGTTCAAACCAGTTCTGAATTCGGAGAGTCTGTGTTACAATGGGTTGGCTTTGGACGTAAACATCATCATCACCACCATCACCATCATCATCACCATCATCATCATCATCGTCCAGCAGAATGTAGAGGAAAGTGGAAGTCTAAAGCGCTTAAACATAGATACACAGCTTCGCTTGTATTAACAGTAGATTTGCATGGATGTGGAAACTTCAGTAATATCCAGAGCGCAGTCGATGCAGTTCCTGAGTTGAGCCCTTTTACAAGTCTTATCATCGTCGATTCAGGTATTTACAGGTATCTTTTCTTCAATTTCTCTACTTCTTTTTAAGATAATTCCGAGTCCTTCTATTTTGTGGGTTTAGAAAGAGAGTATTAGAATCATTCATACATTAATATTGAATCACATTAGAATGTATTTGATTTGGTTAGTAGGGAAAAAGGTGGCAATTCATAAGGACAAGTAATATTGAATCACTTTAGAATACATTTCGGGTTTAGGCTCCGTTAAATTCGGGTTTGGTTATTTTTATTTAAAAAAACTATAATCATTCAAATGTTACATTGAATTCGATTCAGTTCTATTTCGATACAGATTCAATTCAGTTTCGTTTTTTATTGGAAAAAAATCATTTTTCAAAACTCTTTTACGGTTTTTTTCTTTTTAGTTTGGTCCGTATTCGATTTTTTCGATTTTAAATAAGTTATAACCACTCGATTTTTATATTAAATTATGTTGTTATAGTTTAGAATATTGAATGGCATTTTAATGAATATCTTTTGGATTCGCATAAATTAAGCAGGGAAAAGGTCATAATTGATAAGAACAAGACGAACATTGTGATACAAGGAAGAGGGTATGAGAATACATCCATAGAGTGGAATGACACTACCAAATCCGCGGGAAGCATGTCTTCTAGTTTCTCTTTTGCCGTTTTTGCTACAAATTTCACTGCTTACAACATTAGTTTCAAGGTAGGAGAGAGATTGCAATCAACAAGCCAAATTTCATCCTATAGATTTATTTATTAAAGCTAGACACGGGTTCTGAATTTTCAATTGAACCTCTCGGGTATCCAAAATTTGTGAATTTGTCCATCAACTGGATCAATATGGGTTCGACAATGGTGAAAATTTAAACTTCGGATTTGAATCCAGATTTTAACTGGTAAAAACCTGTAGCCACAGTCACGAGAAACAAGAGATAGAAATCATGTCATCTACTTTTTATGGTTTTGTTATACTAAAGATTTTAGAGATTTTCCGTCCACCCTATCATTCGCCCTCTGTTGTCAGGTATGTCTCATTCCTCCCTCGCCCCTCGCTCTTTTTTGTAGTTTTGCCCACTCCTTTTCTCGATTTCGCCTTATCAATCCACCCCTTCACCCTTGCCTCGCCAGTTGGGTACCCGAACATATGGGATATCTCATATGTACTTGAAATTCGGATACTTGACTCACCGAAATCGGATAATTCGATCAAAAAATCTAAACTTGCAAAGTCAAGGTCGAATATCAGACCTCTCAAGATATATGAAGAATGCTTTGAAAAGATTATCAACAAATATAAATATTTTTGTAATATTAGATTTGATCGATTAATCATCATATCTCTCCGAGCTACTTTAAAATTAGTGAGATTTTTTGTTTTTTTTTGTTGTGGTTGAAATGAAGAATACAGCGCCAGAGGCAGAGCCGGGAGCGAAAGATGAGCAGGCAGTGGCAATGAGGATAGAAGGAGATCAAGCCGCCTTCTATGGTTGTGGTTTCTATGGCTCTCAAGATACCCTTCTCGATGACAATGGCCGACATTTTTTCCACCATTGTTTCATCCAAGGCTCCATCGATTTTATCTTCGGCAGTGCCAAATCTCTCTACCTGGTAAATATATATATAAATATATATATATATATATATATATATATATATATTGGGATTGACCAACCTTGTGATTTTGCAATATGGAGTAACCTTTAAAACAACAAAAACAACAGGATTGTACAATAAACTCTATAGCAAAAGAGAATACGTCGGGTATTAGCGGATACATCACTGCTCATGGAAGGAATTCGGAAAATGAGAAGACGGGTTTTTCGTTCGTGAACTGTAGAATAGACGGGACAGGAAAAGTTTTGCTCGGTCGACCGTGGGGACCGTATGCAACTGTCATCTTCTCCAAAACTTACATGTCTGAAATCGTTTCTTCAGATGGATGGGACGATTGGAACGACCCTTCTCGAGACAAGTTTGTCAACGAACGAACATTTTCGACATCGAGTTCCAAAATTTTCAGTACGAGGAATTTGATTGAGATATCATTTTTTTGCAGAACGGTGTTTTTCGGGGAATACGAAAGCTATGGACCGGGAGGGAATTACAGTGAGAGGGTTTCGTATGCAAAGCAACTCACAGAATCTGAAGCAGCCTTCTTCATGGATATTTCTTACATCGATGGAGATCAATGGCTTCATAACAACAACATATTTTCCGAGTTTACCCATGACGATGATGATGATGATGATAGTGCTCACGAGCTTATCAGTTCATACTAACATATATAGGCACGAGCGCATAGATACATAGATTAAACATATATATATATATACACACATAAAAATACATATATAAATATATAGATGTCTACACGCATAGTCACAGGTGTTTGGTCTCACTCTAACGAGGAACAATCAATGTAATGATTCAATAATTGAGTTCAACTTAACCATGTTGGATATTTTAGAATAAGAGTACATTAAAATTTATATAGGGTATATTTATATACACACACACACACAAAGATTATATATATAACTTTTCAACTAATATTTCTATAAAATGTACATAGTTCTATATGAAATATTTTTTTTTATAGAAAAATCGCATAAAACCTTTGAAAATAAACTTGTGGTTATCTATAATGATAATCAAAAGTGCGAAGATAGACATAAAATCTAATTTTTTTAGGATTGTGTGTGCATTTATTTTATATATATATATATAAGATCGTGTGAGGATTATTAGAAAGATAAACGAGATTGTTCTATCTGATATATTTATTTATTTATTTTTATCTATAACAAGCCGAAACACAACCGCATTGAACAAGACATGCGCATCTTGCAATTCGGGCAAAACAAGATGACATGTGATGTTCGAACAAAACCCAATAAGTGAACTAGCGATCAAAAACACAAAAGCCATAGTCTATGATTATTATTATTCCGAAACGTAATTAACTTAAGATTCATAACATTATCCCAATACGTGAATCGAAAGAACAAGAATCCAACCAAAACCCGCGTCACCTTCACTTCTGAAACTCTAAGACAGTGTAGAAATAATCGATGTAGAAAGGTCGAAAGAGAGAGAAACCCGAGGCAAGACCGAGCTGTTTAAACTCTTCTTCGGTCCGATGCTTACCTTTAGATCTATAGATCGTCATAACGAAGATATCGCCTTCTAATAAAGCTCGGGTCCGGTGACTGTCATCGGTTTCCTTAGGCAAAACCGGCTCACAAGCAATGAGCTTTCCTCCGGGAGGTAATGCATTGTAACAATTCCTCATTATCTGCTTGCATTCTTCGTCGGTCCATGTCGTTAATACCCACTGCAGAACATTATATACATGCACATTCAAATCTAACGATTTAGTGTATAGTTTAAAATCACCGTTAAATATAATCCAAATGTTTTAAAAAGAAACTTTGCGCGCGCAGAATAATAGATATCAAAATATATATTATTCTAGGAAATGGATTTTCATCTTTACCCAAAATTATAGTTCCTTTTTTCCCAAAATTTTTGTAAGCTTAAAATAATAAATGTAAAGTTGACCAATAATAATAAGAATAATAATGGAAGTACAATTTTTTTTTCACTGGGTTTATTATAAATTATGAATTGGGAAGTATAAACGGTTCAGACACTTTTTTCCGTTGGCTGCAAAAAATATAATTAATTCAGTCTGGTTGTTTAGCACTTTATAAATATATGTTCTAATAATAAACCATGATCACATGCAAACGTGATTTATAATAAAATGGAAAAACGTTAAATTGAATTAAAAAAAAAAGAAAAAAAAACGAAATTTGCATGATCTCTGTGATAGAGACGAAAGCGAAAGGCAACTAACCTTCATGAAAATGGCGTCACCCGAAGGAATCGACTTAAACATATCTCCACCGACGTGGGTCACACCTAAACCAAAGTCGCATGATGGCCATTTATTTTATTCATTCCAAAAATAAATATATTTTCGTGAAACAAAAATACACACGTGGATAAAATAAAAAGGAAGATAAACTCATCCATTCTAAATTTGTGCGCCCATACTATATAATATTTTATTTATATACTACTTTACGTAAAACTACTATCTAATATTAAAAAAAATACTCTATATTGTCCATTCATAAACGAATTTGTTTTAAGATTTTTAACTTGTTTAAAACAGAAAATAGATTATAATGCTACTAAAAACTCATCCTTTCCAATATATCCAATTTTAGAAATTCATTTCATAAAATACTCTCTAGTCCCCCCAAAAAAAAACTCTAGGTTTCCAATATCGTGATTATTCATTATTTTCTGATATACAATAATATTTATCCAGGTTCAATTTCATATTTTCGCGATCGATTCAAATCATATTCTATTCAATTCGGTTTAATTTTCCAAAATCGATATATAATCTCTATATAGATTTACTCACCAGGAATGGGAGGGGCTTTAGAAACAACCTCAGGCAAATCAAAGTTGATGCCTTGACGAACATTGGGGAACTTCCGAAGGATCATGCGGAGGCAATCCCCTGCGCTACCACCTACGTCTACCAGATGCTCCACGGATTTAAACCCATCGTAGCCGTCCAAAATAGCCCTCATGAACGGTACGGATACGCCGGACATGGCCCTCAGCATCAGGCCGTTCATCTCCTCGCTCTTGCCGTACTGTGCGTACGCTGGCTCCCCGTTCGCCTTCACGTACGGCTCTCTCGTCGGATCCTCCACCGCCGTGTGCACCAACGGCCACGCCCTCATCAACGCCTCCTGGATATCATCTCCCGGAATTAGTCACTTACCCGAGGGCAATTTTGTCATGTCAAGTTCACGGAGTGTGGTTCGCACGTTAATGTCGTAAATAAGAGTTTCCAGTAAATAGTTTAGGGTTTGTGTAATTATGCAAAATCAAATCGATGTAATAAACAGTGATAATTTTTTTGAGTTTTTGATATTTAAATTTTAGTTTTTTTTTATTTTGCGGTATTTGTAAATCCAAAAAAATAAAGTTTTTGACTTTTAGTTAATTTTTTCTATTAAAATAATTTTAAATTTTTTTAGAAAATTAAATTTATATCATCGATTCACTCGATCCTATAATCTGTGACCAGAAAAGTATTTAAATTAGTTGATAGATGTATTTTTTTAAAATGAAAAATATTTAAATTAAATATAAAGTAAAGGAAAAATATAATAAACCAACCTTTTTTAATAGTCATTTTTATTCAATCAGAGAGAAATCCAAACAGAAACTCATAATATATAATTTTTTAAATTCGAAAGAACCATCTCTACAAATCAGCGAGGGTACTCTCGTAATTTGACGTACGATTTTTTGTTTTTGGATTTGACAAACCAATAGGCATATCAAACGAACCAACTCGAACCAGATCGGATCAGTTCGTTTCGAGCCAGTTCATTTTCAATTCAACTCATTAAGTCCGTTTTTATTCGAGCCAAAAAATTTCTGGCTCAACCCAAATCGCTTAACTCGCGAATCGGTTTGCAAGCCAACTCATATTTTTCTAAATACCTAAAAAACCATATCAAATTATACAAAAACATTTCCAAATGATATATCAACATAAAAAAAAAAACATATCAATACATCCAAATCATATTTATATTCACAATCACAATCCATCTACAAAAAATCATCTTCAAATAGATCAAATCACAATCCATCCATATACAAAAACCATTTTTAGATACTAATTCATCCATGTACAATCAGATTCTAATCATTATACAAAAAATCATCTTTAGATCCTAATCCATGTATAAAAAAATTATCTTCAAATCAAAATATCATACCAAACAATATCAACACTTTCAAGTTTCAAAGCAAGAAATTTTTTTTTACTCCAACTCGCGAGCTGACCAAGCTAGCTTGTTTGGATTCGGTTCGTGGCGAGCTGGCTGATTCAGCCCGTTTTTTATTTGGGTTCAGATATTTTTGGCTCTGACTCGATAAAAAAGGAACCAACCTCGAGCCGAGCCGGCTTGCGAGCTCAGCTCGTTTTGACATCCTACAAACGAACGAACCTGGTGGTGTTGGAGAACGTAGGAACCGTAGGAGAGGCCGTCGGAGTCGGTGACGAGGGTTTTTCCGACGTCAGTCAGAGAGTATTTCCTCTCGCTGTCGCCGGAGAAGTGCTCGGAGAAGACGCCATAGCTTGTGAGCATACGGAGGATCCGCTGGAGATTCTCCGGACCTCCAGCCCCACCGCAACAACGGGAGAGAATCTCGGCGGCGGAGATAGGAGAGTTCGCTCCGCCGCACCAGATTGCGTCGGCGACGCCGAGTTTGACGGCGGCGTTGAGGGACATCGGGACACTGATCATGTTGGCTAGCTCCATGATCGCCAGCCGAGCTCTGTTCCTCCTCTCTGAGCTCTCGTGCTCCATCTCTCTCTCCCTCTGATTCGATTGGTTTCGGGAAATGGTTGGTTGTGGGAAATTTGACCGAGGTGAGAGGGTATTTGGGTAATTATCGTCGAGTGCGTTTGTTTACATGGGAACTCGGTCACAACACGCATGTGGTTGGCCCAATCGAAAATGTACGAACTAATATTTTATAATTTAAAAAAAAAACAAAACAAAACGAAACAATCTGCTAGATAGATCTCCAAAGATCTCGTGATTCTCACCCAACCATTGGTCCATGTGCTAATCTCTCATTTCTCATCATTTATATTTGTAAAATCAATATTAGGGATTTGCAACATTATCTGAATCAATCTATATAGGATCTAATCCATTTCGAAAATTATTTAAAAATTGGATATCTCGCGTTTTATTGACCAAATTCTGAAAAATATCCTTGGATTGACGTACATATCCTTTTTTGACAAGTTCGAAAATTATATACTCTTAGAATATATCCACCTAACTAAATTATATACATATGTATATAAGCCATGAGAATATATTACGGATATATGCGAATTATACGAAATAATCAGCAAAAAACTTATCACATTTTCCTTATAATATAAAAATATAAAATGAAAATTGGCTAAAAACATATATAAAAAAAAGTTATAATGCTTTTTCATTGTGATCGCTGCTCCGGTATGAGCCGACGTTATCATTTCAACCTTCACCTCACCTCCGCCTTGGACTGACCGTCATATACAAACCCTGCCACCCCGAAAAATCCCGACATTAGAACCTTTCTAGAAGAAGCTTCATCCGCCCCTCGAAAGTAAGGGCGTTATCGTAATTTAAAACCGAGTTTACATTGGTGGTGTGAATGGTGGCTCCGGTGGTCATGCCGATGTTCTGGTCGGGGACCAGCTCGAAGTTTAGGCGCTGCAAGAATATCGCCAGCGCCACTATTGCTTCCATTAACGCAAACTGATCGCCTACGCATTTCCTTGGCCCTCCGCTGAACGGTATGAATCTGCGAAAAAAGACGGGTTTATACATCAATAACATAGGCCTTAGGTTACGCCAAAAGAAAATCCAAACTTCGGGTAGGCGAATACAATATGAGTTCGAGTTATAACGTGAGCAAAACCCGAAAATCAGGTCTGGGTTCAGGTGATTGGGTATAAGACCATATATTACCCGTTGATACCCGAATGAACATTAAAATGACATTTCTACTCCTAGATTTTAGACAATTAACAATTGAAATTTTGAATTCGAATTTGGTAACCCTAAAATTTTGGATACGCGACCAGATTAAATCTTGATATTTTGAAAAAATCTGAAATTTCGTATTTAACCTCGGGTTCGGATACTATGGTTACCCAAAAAGTAACCCAGGTATCCAAAATCGGGTAATATTTCGTAAGACCGAAAACATTCAGATTCGAGTTTGGATAACCCCAAAATCTCAGGTATTTGATCAGTGTCGATCTCGATAGGCCAAAGATGTGCAAAACCAAAACCATCTATAAAAAAACGATTTTTACTTGAAATCTGTGTTTGATTCGTTGGGGATAGGGCCTTGCAAGTCGAAACGTTCGGGCACGAACTCGTTTGCACTTTCCCAAACCTTCGGGAACGAGAAAGATAATCGAAGTTAGAATCACGGGCAAGAAAATTAGCTAAAGATTCGGGCCAATATATTGGGATTGGCTAGCGATACCTCGGATGAACGATGTATGTTATACACCGAAATCATGATGTCTTGCCCCGTGTTAACCTTGTAGTTTCCGGGAAGGACATCGGGAAATTGAGCTCTTCTTATCAAGACCTAATAGCCAGCAAAGAGAATGGAAAGTGTGGGAAGTCCGGGTAATGAGAATGGAGAAGGAAAGTATAGGAAAGATTTTCTGAGAAGAACTAAGTTGTGTTACGGGAGGATGCGGGTAGAGACGCATCGACTCGTTTATACAACGAGTGGTATACTTCAGCTCTTTTATATCCTCGAAAGTCGGGTTTTTTCCCTGTAAAACTCTGTCTACTTCTTCTTGGGCTTTCATCAACGCCCGAGAATCCTGCAAAATACGAGTTAAAATACACGAAAACGAACCGAAGGAAACTAGAGATGCCCGAAAGTACCTTACTTAGGAGATACAATGTCCAAGTGAGAACAGATCCGGTGGTCTCATGACCCGCAACAAGCATCGAGAGAAGATCATCTCGTAACTGTACACTCGAAACCTGAAAACCAAAACAAAAAAACCAAAAATACGATCCCTTATCAGAAAAAACAAAAAACTCAGTTGCATCCTCCACTAAGATTTCCGATATTTAAGTGCGAAAGGAAGGTGAACCTCTTCTCTGCTTGCGAGCAAGAAACGTAGAATGCTTGGATCATCGTCATTTACATACTCTTCGTCGCTGATTCTTTCGCCTTCTCTTTCGACTATTTCCTTACAGTTGGCAATCAGTTCTTCTACGGTTTCCCTGATCAAAGTCACCGCCTTTTCGGCTTTTACTTGCCTCGGGATAATCTTACACAATGCATCGATCTGAAAAATACCGAAACCCTTTTGGTTATAGTGACGGCAAGAACAAGAATACGGAATCAACAAACCGAAACCAGAGACTTTCCTTCCAATAGGGTAAAAGATCGGTGGAACGAAGCTCGGCCTCTTTCAGAGCAGTGTAAACGGCTTCTATGATGGGACTATCGGAAGCAAGCGAATCGAAATTGTAGTTGAAAACCGATAAACCGATGACGTCAAGTGTTAACTGAGAGAACTTCTCTTCCATGTTCACAGATGTTCCATCTTGAGCATAAGGCTGAAGCTTCTCGACCATCCTTTCGGCGCATTTGCAGAAGACTCTGTCAACTATTACGGATAGATACCTCTTGTGAAGAGACGGAACCACCGCCCTGCGTCGTGCCTAAATCCAAATCAGATGATCGATTTTTCAAAAGAGAACACCAATCAAAGACAACCAAGTAACAAAAGAACATGAACTCTAAACAAACCATTACAGACGTTTAGGAACTAAGGCATGTGTTATGAAGCTATGCTTCCAAAGATCACGGTTTGTGTATATGAATGAAATGCATTCAGAGATTCTATCTCCAAACGCAATACCCATCAAGAGACTGTTCTAGCAGGAAGC
This sequence comes from Tarenaya hassleriana, assembly GCF_000463585.1. Lineage (NCBI taxonomy): Eukaryota > Viridiplantae > Streptophyta > Magnoliopsida > Brassicales > Cleomaceae > Tarenaya > Tarenaya hassleriana. The sequence goes on along the minus strand of NW_010966177.1, from coordinate 403,368 downwards.
CGGAGTCTTCTTTCTTCCAACACAAGCATATGATCAAGATTTTGAAGGAAAAAGAACCCTAAAATATACTCGATGAAGAAGTAGAACATCAAATTACCGTCCAAATCGGACCTTCTGCGATTGCAAAACCCGATCCGAACAGGAACTCCGACACTTCAGCGACCAACCCTTTCGCGTACTTCCCGTAATTCCTCAGCACATGCTTCGCGATCGCTGGATCGCTCACCACCACAAAATTCCTCGGCCCCGCAGCGAGACGGTAAATGGGTCCGTACTCGTTCATCCATTTGTACAGTGGCAAGAACAGAGCACCACCCAGAAGATCCGACACGTCCTCGAGCTTTGCGCTCGCGACGGGTATGCCCGAATCGTCGTTTTGGCCTAAGGTGAGAGTCCGAGCGAGCGATGTGAGCCAGTCGGGACTTACCCACGACCTGGTTTTAGATGGGTTGCTCTCGGAACTGGGTTTGGGTTTCTCTATGGAGGATTTGATCGAGAAACAATGGCGGGAGAATTTGGGTCTCCGCGGAAGAAGAGAGGTAGAATTCGTATTGACGAAAGAAGAAAGGGATGAAGAAGGGAAGAAGAGAGAAGACTCCATTCTTCTTCTTCTACCGAAACGGTAGAGCGTTTGGTAGTGTTGATCTCAGTCTCTGTCACTGTCTCTCTCTCTCTAAACCATGCTCAAGCTCTGCTTCAGAAGCTGAGAATTCAACAAGGGCTGACGTGAACGGTGAACCTCCTAGTTATCAACAACAACAAAAAAAAAAAAAAAAAAAAAAGGGCGGAGACG
>NW_010966177.1:394729-402466 GCF_000463585.1 Tarenaya hassleriana | reverse complement strand
AAAAAAAAAAAAAAAAAAAAAAAAAAAAAAAGGCTGACGACGTGTACGCGCGGCATTTTGTGGATAACGAAGAAGGTGAACAAAACGGCAGCGTTTTGGTAGTTTAACGTTGTTGGGCTCAATAAGATCCAACAAGGCCTACAATATATTGGTCTTAGGCCCATTAATATGAAAAAGCCCAAGCAGTTTGATGGAGACAATTTAGATTAATTTAATTTTAATCAAACAGTTTTGATGATTCTTCACTTAAGCATCTTATAAAAATAAAATACGAAATATTAGATGCTATTATAAAATTAATATTATCTCTAAATTTTCAATAACAATCTAAATCTCTAATCAAAATACATAAAATAAAATAAAATTGACATCGCCACTAAATATTTTTATTGTTGTGATCATTATTATACCATATATTCTTTGCTCCCAAAGACCCTAGTTTGTTCTTCCATATGATTCACATAAAATTTTCGATTTTTAAATTGAACCGATTGGGTTCAATTCGATTCACTTTAGTTCCGATTGGTTTATTTTTTAAGCGTCAGTTTCAATTTTCAAATGGTTCTTTTTATGGATGTCTCTCAAATAACGAAAACCATCGACTCTTATAACTCTTATCATTTTAATGAAAACCACCGAGATTACAAAATCGTGATGTAAGTAGAATCGTATTAATTTGAATACAGCACGTGAAAAATACAATATATAAAAACAATTGACCATTTTAGGGTTCAAATCAAAGATAAAATAAATGACAAAATCTCAGCATTATCACATATACAAAACAAAGACAGAGCTACATGGAAGGAATGTCTCAACCCAAAGCAGTAAAAGCAAGTTTAGTTTTGTTTTGTTCTGTTTCATTTCTTTCATTTCATTTCACATCATCGAGGAGGTCTTAGCAGAGAGATGAATCAATGCACGACGATGATAGGTGGAACGTAGTTTCTTGTATTTCTGCACGAAAGCCGCCGTATCGATCTCCTTCTCCAGGAATTTCTGGTGCAAGATCTCGGATTCCTCTTCCGCCTTGTTCATAGCATCTGCACATAAACAGAAACGAGAACGTGAAAATCTAGGGGGAGGGGGGTGTTTAAACCAGAGACATGGCCACCAACAATGACAAAGGCGGGTGGGACGAAGCGAGAAACCCGGACTGCGGGTTTAGGTTCGGATTTTTCCGAACGACGGGTTACCCACCATACCGGATATGAGTAAAATAATGTTTAGATCCCGTGATATTGTAGTGTACTTGCAATAACACCCAGGTAGATTTTCACCTAAAATTACCATTATACTCCTAAAGTCAACTCAGGTCAACAAAATTTTGCAGATATTTGCGGGTTCAAGTTCACCCATGGGTTTTTGGGTACCCGAGATGCTCGTACACGGCCACCAACAATGCCGAAGACGGGTGTGATGAGGCGATGAACGCGGACTGGGGTTCAGGTTCGGATTTTTCCAAACGAAGTTATGTACGGGATACGAGTATAATGATGTTTATATCCCTGATATTTTAGTGTATTTACAATAATAACTAGGTAGATTTTTTCCCCCTAAAATCAACTCATATCAACAAAATTTTGCAATTCGCAGATTCGGTATCCGAGTACCGGTGAAGGTGACGTTGTGAAACCGTTGGGCATGAGGCCGAGGCCGGGTATCTAACCCACACCCACCCGTAGTGATATCATTCACCAGGCGATAAAAACGTAGTATTGTATGTACCTTGAAGTCTATGAAGCAGAGAACCAGGTGAGTAGAACTTAAGGATCTCTTCTTTTTGCCTCTCGAGCTCACTTAGCTTCTCCTGAGCAGCAGCAAGCTCGGTTGTACGGATTATTCGACACTGCAAAACAAATTTAAAGATGGTAAGAGATTCTATAACCCGATTGCTAATAAGGAAAGAGGACTCTCGAGAAAAGTTTTCTCGATTACCCACTTGGTTCCTGAGCTCCATTATCTGTGGCTCCTTGTCCAAGTTCTCTCCTGTTCAGTGAACATGTCAATTTACTTACACCTCCACATTAACAGAATTTTTGTGGTAAATTTTAATTTTTTGCACAAAGGGAATGCTTAAGTTAGGCTACAACAACTCACTAGCAAGCTGCAATGTTTCCTTGCGAAGCTCGTCTCTGATCTGATGGGTAACAACAAAGAAGTAAAATCAATACGATTTAGTTCTTTTCAGATTTCCAAACACAGTAGGAGATAAAAAGAAACACAAAATTCTTGTGAATATAACCAACATCAAGCCATAACAATGTCTATAGCATAAAAACCGCAACAAATCATCTCAATACACAGTGCAATCATGAAGCTACATTTTCGAGATAAACAAATATAACTTGTTTTATAGCAACAAGAACCATTATCTTTAACTTACATTGTTCTGAATTTTGACCTGGTCTAGCGAGAGCAGAAAATGCTGATACGCATCCTTGTCAGTGAGTAGCTTCCTTAGTTCATCCACACTACGAAATAATTGAAGGAGAAACAAATATATATATATATATATAGAGAGAGAGAGAGAGAGACCATTAAAAAACCACTAACAGCTATAATACATGCCAGGACTAGAGAAACTGAGAAATATAAGCAGACAAGACGAGACAAGAAAGTTAACCTTTTATCTTTCAAGACAGTGATAATACCAGCAGCTTCCCCCGGGGAAACATGAGACGGGATCTGGCTCGATGTTGGAGGCCGGGACGAGCTCGGTGAACTGACAAGAGATGGAGAATACCATGGCTGGGAAGAAGATTCAGAAGGGCGAGACTGCCCTTGTTGATCCTTTGAGCCCCTGGACTCGCAAAACATCTCACACTAAATACAATTGAAAAAAAAATCTGAACATAACTTTCAATCGGGTTTCTGATATGATACATAATGATCCGATATATTATCTTCCATAGGCTTTACGATCATTCTGCATGAACCAAACTAAAAATCAATTTGGTTCGGTTCAGTTTTAATTTGATTCTGTTCAGTTTGTTTATTCTTTCTTAAAAATAGATTCATGAGACACAAGTGCAATGAAAGTTGAAAAGAAAGAATTGGAATTCGTCGATTGAACAAAGTATCAAACGGATACCGCAAACCTAAATTACAGAAACATGACAAGTAGAGTTATAGTGTCTTAAGGACACAACCAACAGATTCAATCAGTTCAAACAGACAATACTTCTTCTCCGAGTAACAAACAATCATCAAAAACTACAGTTCGAATACGCGAGAGAATAACCAAATCACCAATCTCCTTCAGAATATGGATTCACCTAAAACCTCTCATAGAAACATCATCAGCCGTTACATTTCTAAACCAACAACAGTAACTATAAACCCTAAAGTCAGCCACTGTGATTGAAACAAAATAATTTACACCTAGAGGACGTTTACGGCATTCACGTTTTGCTTCTGAATTCGCTTCTTCGATCCTAAACACACCGATTGAACTCAACTTTTACGAACACATCGATCAATAGCAATCGACGTCTACAGTTCTTAATTCCAGAAGAGACGTTCACCCAGAACACAGAACTCCAAAATCCCCAAAGAAAAACATCCAAATTCATATAATTAGAAACAAAATTGAAAAAAAAAACAGATCGAACATGCGAATCGTAGGACCAAAAATTAGTAGAATTTCGAAAGCCTAAAACGTCCATTGATCACAGAGATAGATGATGGTACCAGAAATTGAACATCGCTGGAAGAATTCGCCGATCGAACAAAGAATCCTGCGCAACCGAAAACTCCGTTTGTTCCCTTTTCTCGCCTTTCAAGCAAAGATAAACTCACGACCTTTCTGAGTAATCTACGACGCGGTGACTCAGAGAAGATCCTTCTCTCTTTCCTTTCCCTTTTTTTTTTTTATTTTTTTTTTTTTTTTTTTTTTTTTTTTTTTTTTTTGTTAACGAGGAATTCTAATTTTAAGATGTATATTTTAGTTCTTAATTTAATTTTCTGAAAAGTTTTAGTGGGCTTCGTAAGCCCAACAAATCGGAATATAAACATAATTGTCTTTTTTTTTATTGAGAGTAAAATAGGTTTGTAATTTCATTAAAATTGTCTCATTTAAAAATATATCTTCCACATCTGCTTTCAGTGTTCTCTAAAAATTCATTTTAAATTAAAAATATCACCTATCAAGGAAAGCCAATAATTATGTGATTTTATTATATAAAGGGGTAATAGCAAAAAAAAAACATAACTTTGTGTATTTGGCAAATAAATACACAAACTTTTATTTTGGTAATAAAATACACAAACTTTTGGAATAATGGCAGAAAAACAAAATGAACTTTTTTTATTTGGCAAATAAATACACAAACTTTTATTTTGGTAATAAAATACACAAACTTTTATATTTTTAGCGCAAATCTCCATGAACAATAACGACGTAAAAAATAACGGAACCATCAACACGTCATCTATATTTGTTTAAACTTTTATATAATTGAGATTTAGAATGTTTAAACTTTGAATACATTTGTATATGATAGATTATGATTATATTTATATTTATATTGATTTTAAATATTTAAATTTTAAATTTTGAATATAAATGACCTATATAATTGTATATGATAGATTATGATCATATTTATATTTATATTGATTTTAAATATTTAAATTTTAAAATTTGAATATAAATGACCTATATAATTTATTTATATTTAAAATTGTTTTTTAATTTTAATTTAAAATTTTATAATTTTTATATCGGATACAGATATTCACAAATATAGATGAAGTGTTGATGGTTCCGTTATTTTTTTTGATGTCGTTATTGTTCGTGAAGGTTTGTGCTAAAAATATAAAAGTTTGTGTATTTTATTATCAAAATAAAAGTTTGTGTATTTATTTGCCAAATAAAAAATGTTCATGTTTTTTTTTTGCCATTATTCTAAAAGTTTGTGTATTTTATTATCAAAATAAAAGTTTGTGTATTTATTTTTCAAATACACAATTGATGTTTTTTTGGCAATAGCCCGTATAAATGGTAAGATATATCATTATATCTATTATTATTGTATTTAGGAATTAGGACCTTTGGAACGAGGCTTTGAAAACGAAGCCCAATTACAAATCCTGTAAAGCAAGCCCACGGCCCAATCTTTTGATATGTTTATACATATATATATACACACACACCAAAACAAGCTCTCTTGACACACAATCGAACACACACACACACACACATATATATATATTACACATATATATATATATATATATATATATATAATAGAACAATAATTGAAGAGACCCGTGCGATGCATTTATTAGGGCATCTAATTTTCATTAGTGCGACGCTTTTATTAGAAAACAAATACCAAATGCGACATACTAATTATGAGAGTTTAAGAGTGTGAATTAGTAAATCAATTATTTGATGGGAAAGGAGGGGAACGAACCCTTGAATATACCATGAGGATACGTTGCCATGCCAGCATGTGGATCCACATTCTGCCAGTACATCCGGTTAGTCATTTACGAGGGTTTAAAGGTTAACTCCGTATCGTTTTCTATTTCTACCGTGAAACAGCATGCCGGTCAAAAGTGGTTTAAGTAAACCGTGACTAACTTCAATGTCATCAGAGTTTAAACATAAACAAAAGAGCCACATAACACAAACACGAATTCTCATTTATTTGAATCTTGAGTACTCTGTTTGTATTCGAATTTATATTTGATCTAATTTGAATATATATATATATATGGACTTTTGAAACATTATAATTTTCTTAAATAAGTTTTATTTTTTATGTTCTATAAGGTTCATTCTCTAAATGTAAAAATTGTGTGATTCTAATAAATCAAAGGTATCATATGTGATTGATATGATATAAGTTTGTAATATCATTTAACTATATATGCATATTTATAATAGTAGCAACAAAAGAGAAGACACCCGATTATAAGTTTGGAAAATCGCATCTCAAATCTCATATCAAATTCATTTTTAAGATCAGACTACTAGGCTAAATAGAGGCTCTAAGCAATCCGGACCATATCCGAATATTTCAGATATTATGATATGAAATTAGTGGGCACTCTAGGATTTTTTGTATCCAATTTCATTTATATAAAAAAATTGATATCCAAGCTTCAGATATTCGAAAAACTATTTGGGTGTCCATATATAGATATGCGAATACAAATTTTGTAAATTAAGGGTAATTTTATAGGTATTATAAATATTAAGTGATATTTTATATATTTAAAAAAAAACAATGATAGCTTTGCACTTTTCAAAAATAGAATAAGGATCATTTTATAAATTATAATAAATATAAATGAAATATTTGTAATTGAGTTGGCTATCCGTCAATATTGATTGTTAAATTAAGAAATTTGGATACAACCTCGACCTACAATTTATAAATCTGAAGTTGGGTTTGAAAACTATGTTTGACACATGAAATTAGTGAGTTTTGTGTTCTGTCACGTTCAACATAATGAACATGAAATTAGATATATATTTAAAGGATATCATCGATGTTGTGAATACAAATCGCCAGCATCTTGGTTTCTACGATTGGATTATATATTAGTTGACTTTATAACATATACATAATATCCCATGTAATTCAAAGTTTTTGACTTAAACCATATTAAGACTTGGCAAAGTCCACTGAATTTTTTATTCGTATAATGCAAAGTCATAGTGTTGATGAATTCATATCCTATCTTTCATTTGTTATCAGAAATAACGAATGCAAATATTTAAATTATCTATTTGTCTCGGCATCCTAGTTGTTATATATATATATATATATGTCATAGAAATTGTTCATAAAATTTAAATCCAAAAATATAATTGTGAGTTTGTAACATATAGTTTACTATATATAAAGTCATAAGACAATGTATACCAAAATAGATATAAAAATATAGAAGTGATGTTATCTAATACTGTGATTTTATTAATATAGATAATGAAGATTAATTTTATTTCTATATATTATAGCACTAAACCATTCATCTCATGATATTTTCCTTGTATATAATGGATTTCACACACATTTATCAAAACTTGTGCATATTGCAATAATGAATATGTTTTATTCCATATTGATACCATTTTCAGAAATTTCATGCAAAATGCATGATCCATATTCAACGACAATAATTAATTATCATTCTAATATTTCTTTTACGAAATACAAAGACATTGTCAATGTATCAAATCAATAACAATTTGCATCTTATTAAATGTTACATATTTTTCTATTGGGGATATTTATTTAGTATTCTCATAGTCTTTCCGCGTAAGTCCACAGTGAAAATGACACAAATGTGAATAATATTATATACCATATCCGTGTAAGAATGGGACATAACAAAATTATAATGGGAGAAGTTTATTTTCGTAAAAACTATAATGCTATAAATTATAAGATAATTCATATAAATAATTTTACCAAAAAAATTAATATAAATAAATGTGACGTGGCGAACAAATGCAACGAATTGAGAGCAAAAATACGAAAGAGCCGTTTTGTTTTTGGTTTGGACTTTATAGGTAAATATTTGGTCTCAGTAGACGTCAGATGTTTTTCTTGTCGCAACTTGAACCGTAAGAACATATTCATATGCTTATTAACGTGTTATACGTATACACAAACGCACACATCTATATGTGTGAGGAAAAATGGGTAATTTTTCACTTCTCTCGTCCATTTCTTTGTTTTCGGGTCATGTGGTCGTCTTTTCACTAAAGAAAGCTAC
>NW_010966177.1:385626-388575 GCF_000463585.1 Tarenaya hassleriana | reverse complement strand
GTGTGGTCTCAATCCTTGGATCTTCAAGTTCCGGCTCCATTCCCGCTCCGAGCTCCGGTTCCGCTCCTTGCTCCGCATCTCCAAGCTCCGCATCTACAAGCTCCGCTTCTCCAAGCTCCGTGTCCTTGGTGATGTCCTCATCATTTCCTCCCTCTTGAGAAGATTTCGCCCTCGAAATGTTTGTACCTGCATCGAAAGGAAGTAGATCAGCCACATTAAAGGAATCAGAAACATTAAAGTCATTAGGTAACTCAATACAATAGGCATTATCGTTAATTCGCTCTATGACTCGGAATGGCCCATCGCCTCTTGGTGATAGTTTGGATTTGCGTTTATCCGGGAAACGCTCAGGTCGAAAGTGCAGCCAAACCCAATCCCTGTCCGAGGAACGTCGGACCTGTCCGAAGCTCTGACACGCACGTGTCCGAGGATTCCCGTACCTGTCCGAGGATTCTCGCACCTGTCCGAGAAATCCGCACGCACGCGTCCGACAGACCACGCACGTGTTCGGACAACTTGCCGAGAAACCCGGACTAGCGAGTTTCCCGGACTAGACCAGGAGACATGGACCCCGGGATAGCCGAGACGACCGCACAACTCGGACGTCCGTGTTCCATGGACGTCCGGAAATGTCGGATGTCCGCTGAAGACCGCGGCTGTCCGAGAAACCTCGGTCCTGTCCGAGCGAGACTTGCGAGCCTGTCCGAGAAACTTCGTGCACGGGCCACAACGCGCCATGGACCTCGGACCTGCCTCGGCCCATCACGCCCAGCCTCCAGCATCCCTCCAGCTCCAGTCCAAGTCGCAGCCAAGCCCAAGCCATGTCCAGGACGGCCTGTGACCAAGAATGGTTGAAACCCATGGTCTTGGTCCATGACAAGTTCATGGACGAGCCCGATGGGTTTCCTCATGGCCATCTCTTGGCCCAAGCGTCCCCTCTATCTCCTTAGCTGACCTAGTCATTGTTATTTGAATTTCAAACTTGAATTTTGAATTTCGAATGAGGATCTTGAGGAAGGAATCATGGGAACCACTTATTGGTCACCTTGGTGAGTTTCCGGCTTAATAAAGGACCTCGCCGGCTCCCTTGAGTGACCAGAACGGGAACCCCCACATTCACCTATCTCTTGCGCCTCATTCTTCTTCTTCTCTTGTCGCCGGCTCGTCTTGGATGAACCACGGTGGTCCACAAAGCCCCGTCGTCTCTCCTCTCTTGTTCCGAGCCGCCGTCGTTCTCTTGTACCTCTTTCTATTGATTAATAAACCCAGCCGTGTCGTCGGCTTTCTTCCCTTGGCTTTTCTCGGTTCTCTCTTCCTTTTTCTCGCACCCTTCCACAAAACCTCGGACCTTCTCCGAGCCTTAGGCGTGGTCGATCCTTGTTGGGTTCTCTCACGTCCCACTTGGTCGTTCGCCGCACGGATTGAGGATTCCAAACCTCAAGCCCGTGACATTTTGTGGTATCAGAGCCTGGTTCGCTCACAAACGGACCAGCTCTCTTTCGCTTCCGCTATCCGCTTTTCAATTGAGAATCCGAGAGACCAAGGGAATCGACAAGGCATGTCGGGTTCAGGAGAGAATGTGCAACACGCACACGACCACAATTCCGAGGCCGAGAGTGCACGTGACCGTGGTGTCTTACGTGACCCCATTGTCACTCGATCCCGATCTCAATCAACCGAGGCAAATCTGCCAACCGTATAGTCACGCCTACGTTTGCTAGAGGAGTCCGAGGCCGAACAAGACACGCGCATGGACGAGCTTGAGCAGGAGATCTCCGCCGTCGGGGAATCCACCAAGCACGTCCTTGATGACATCAAGCAGTCCCAACAAGTCGACCGAGGCTTGACTGCTGAGCAATTCCGGATCATGCAAGAGAAGCATGACCGCGAGGTAACGGGTTTGCGTAATTTGGTTAATGAGCTTACTCGTGAGTGCAGGTCCCTTCGTGAAATGGTACAGCAAGCGCCCATAGGAGAGCCCGAACGCACACCGAGGGAGCAAATGATCAAGGCACCCGAACCAAGCACCTACAATGGGGCTCGGAGTTCCACCGCAGTGGAGTCATTCCTCTTCGGTATGGAGCAATACTTCGACAATGGAGGAATCTCGGGGGAACAAATCAAAATCAAAGGCGCAGCCATCTACCTTCGAGACCTCGCCCAATTGTGGTGGAGACGAACCTTGCTGGATCAAGAGCGACCCATCGTCTCTTGGGAACAGTTCAAGGCCGCTCTCCGACATCAATTCGTGCCTACTAATGCACGAGACGAGATCCGAACCAAGTTTCGGCGTCTACGTCAAACAGGGAGTATCGCTGACTATATACGTGATTTCACGGCCTTATTACTAGAACTAGGAGATGTTTCTGACCAAGATGCCTTATTTCATTTTAAGGATGGTCTTAAAGATTTTGCTAGGATGGAAGTGGTGCGCCGGGAAGCTCATACGTTGAATGCAGCCATTGCCATTGTGGAGAGTCTCACGGATTACTCCGCAAACCGACCGAACCAACCTTCTCGGTCAAAAGATGGGAACAAACCACGTTCTCATCAATCTCACCAAGGACAATCTCGCACCGATAGGCCCAATGCCGGGAACAGCAGCGGACCAACAAAGAAGAGACTTCCCCCGAGTCCGTGCTACTTGTGCCAAGGGCCTCATTGGGTCCGAGATTGTCCCAAGCAAAAGAAGATGAATGCAGTAACCAAGCAAACCGACAAGGACAAGGAGAAAGGCAAGGGCAAGGTTCCCGAGGATGAGGAACTAGCCATTGTCGGGTCTCTACACCGGTTCAATACCTTGTCCAAGAAGGCAACACCGGGAACTAGCAAGAACAAGGAGCCAATGACCAAAGGACTCCTATATGCGGACGTTGAAATCTACGGTAAACTCGTTCCCGCTATGTTCGATACCGGTGCCTCACATAACTTTATGGATGCAGGTGAGGC
>NW_010966177.1:377347-385571 GCF_000463585.1 Tarenaya hassleriana | reverse complement strand
GCCATGCAGTTCAAGCGTGGAGTGAAGAACTCGGACTGCTTCCTTGCAACAGTCCGTGAGCTCAACAACTCAGACGAAACGGATGCTTCGGATCAACCAACGATCCCGAGAGAGGTACGTACTGTCCTTAATGAGTTTGTTGATGTAATGCCAGAGGAGCTACCCAAGAAGCCCCCCCCAAGGCGTGGAATCGATCACGCCATCGAACTTGTCCCCGGAGCAAAGCCACCGGCGATGGCACCTTACCGAATGGCGCCACCCGAGCTAGCCGAGCTCAAGAGACAACTTGAGGACCTTCTAGACGCCGGGTACATACAGCCCTCCAAGGCGCCCTATGGAGCTCCGGTCCTCTTCCAAAAGAAGAAGGATGGTTCCTTGCGGATGTGCATTGACTACCGTGCACTCAACAAGGTAACGGTTAAAAACAAGTATCCTATTCCCTTAATAGCTGACCTTTTTTATCAGCTTAAGGACGCAAGGATCTTCTCCAAACTCGACTTGAGGTCGGATTATTACCAAGTGCGCATTGCTGAAGGAGACGAGCCAAAAACCGCATGTATAACGAGGTACGGGTCGTTCGAATTCAAGGTAATGCCATTCGGTCTCACGAATGCACCGGCAACCTTTTGCACTATGATGAACCAGATTTTCCATGACCTCCTTGACAAGTTCGTTGTAGTGTACTTGGACGATATTGTCGTGTATAGTTCGTGTTTGAGTGAGCATGTAGGTCATCTTCGAGCGGTGTTGAAGATCCTCCGAGACAACGAGCTATATATCAAACTCGAAAAGTGCTGCTTTGCACAACCCGAAGTCGAGTTCTTGGGCCACTACGTCAAAGGCGGACAGTTGCTCATGGACCCGAAGAAAATCAAGGCAATTGCCGAGTGGACCGTGCCAAGGACCCTACCACAACTCCGGTCCTTCCTCGGTCTAGTCAACTACTATCGGAGATTCATCCTTGGATACTCCTCCATAGTTGCCCCACTCTCGGATATGCTCAAGAAGGACCGCAAGTGGAAGTGGTCCGTGATGTTGTTTATTGCACGGCAGTCTACGCACATCCGCCACGTCCCGTCTTTCTTCGGTATTAGAAGTACCGGAACAGCAATGGCATTCGACAAGCTCCGGACCTTAGTGTCCGAGGAGCCCATCATGGCCTTACCCGACATAGGTAAGCCCTTTGAGGTACATTCCGATGCTTTCGATTTTGCAATTGGTGGAGTTTTGATGCAGGAAGGACACCCCATAGCATACGAAAGCCGGAAACTAAATGACATCGTTAAATCAAACAACACCCAAGCTATTCAAGTTTCAAAAGGTTTAAGTCCGTTTTCTGGGCAAGCAACACAAATGAATGTAGACGTGCAAGGGTGGGATAGAATCTGCAACGAAACAGGGTCCAACAATCGCTATTAAGGAAAGATCTCACCGAGAGCTTTCCAAGGCCGACGTTGGAGGCGTTGTGCAGCAGCGTTCGTGCGATCTTCGTGGGGGGTTTTCGAACTGCCAAAACAACACGTAATCAGCCCTTAAAAAGTTCAAAACGTTGCTGAGCAATCTGGTACAGGAGTACTGGTTGGCTCGTCCGTCGTGCATGACCTCTCGGTCAAATTGCCAGGGTCGTCCTAGTAACATGTGCCCCGCTTGCATGGGGACGACATCACACACGACCTCATCGTGGTAACGTCCGATGCTAAAAGGAATTTTTACTCTCTCGCTCACTTTGATGAAAATAATATAAGAAAGTAAATAAAAACGAGTGACCTATCAAACAAGGATGACTACGGGTGTCGGGATCGTATTCGCGTGTATGGGTATTTACTAAGCATGCGTGAATAACGATTATGACTTGTATTCGGGAATCATCAAGCAACCAAGCTAGAGAATTCACCTCTCGGTCTACTAACTCACTATCTACAGAGTAACTCGTCAATCTCTCGATCTATTCAAGTTAACCCTAGGTGCATAAAGAACGCTATCATCAACCCTAGATCGATTAAACCATATCTCTATGTGAATAATACGATCTATCCTATTGATTTTGATCCGAAACAAACCCATATCTCTATGTGGTTCAGAATCTAAGATAATTGATCAAGGGGTTAGCAAACATCAATCCAATAAAAGTGCAAATCAATAGAACCGAATCAAATCAAAACCGAAATCCAAGTTAGGGTTCAAACATATCCAAAACACATACGAATCCCTAACCCATAGTCATGGATCTACTCAAGGTTCATGGAAAATAATAGAAAGAACAGAGAAAAAGAGATAAAAGAGAGGAAAGAAAGTCTCATGTCGATGTCTAGTCTTCACGATCGAATCCTCCTTCTTCTTCCCGAAATCCCGTGAACTTCTATTCTTCTCTCCCCAAAAGCTCTCCAAAAATCTGTATCTAGGTGTTCTCTAATGTTCTTCCCTGTTCTAGGACGTGGCTAGGGCTTTTTTATAACCCTAGGGCGGCTCCCAAGAGTCCTATTCCCATTCAGATGCTGAAAATCGCGAAACAGGGTTTTAGACTGGATCCGGACCGATTCCAGGTGGATCCGGACCGGATCCAGATTCCTGGGGTCGAATTGCGCGTTCCGGACTCGGACCGATTTCAACTGAAATCGGCCCTGCACTGACAGTTTTCTGGTCTTCACGAATTCGCTCATAACTCTCTGCTCCGGTGTCGGATTTACGCGATTTTGGTGTCCACGTGAAGCTCTTGAAGTGCTCTTTCCAATGGTATAAGTCTCGCACGATTTGGACCTCTGTAGAGAAAGTAATTGATGTCGCAACATGAGTATCTCATCCGAACTTCTCCTTTAACGCTCCAAATGGCTCCTTTTCGAGTCCAATCATCTTCGAAACCTGTAACTCTGCAAAACTAGAGCACAACCGGGTTTTGTATCCTAACACGCCTAGAATGTCCATGAATGAATGTGATTGTCCCGTAAAACCTAGACAAACTCTTATCAAAATATAGAGAAGAATAGAAGTTATCAACCGACTTTACGGATCGGATCCGACAGGCCATGACCCAAGACCCCGCGGCAAAGCATCTTCTAGATCTTGTCCGAAATCGCCAAACCCGAAAATTTTGGGAAAGGGATGGGGTTGTTTTCTCTCGTGGACGCAGGTTGTACGTGCCTAGGGACGAGGCCCTTCGACGATCCATTCTCAAGGAGTCACACGACTCCAATTGGGCAGGACATCCAGGGGAGAAACGCACACTTGCTCTCTTGGCCGAGAACTACTATTGGCCCAAAATGAAGGACGATGTTGAGGCATACGTCGAGACATGTCTTATTTGCCAACAAGACAAGGTGGAACAAAGGCTGCCCGCGGGATTGCTCAAGCCTCTCCCCATAGCCGACCACCCATGGCAATCGGTATCAATTGACTTCATTGTTAAATTGCCTAAAGTTAATGGTTTTGGTTCGATTTTTGTGATCGTAGATAGGTTCAGCAAGTATGCGACCTTCATTCCCGTCACCGCGGAATGCCCCGCTCATGAGGCTGCCCAAGCCTTCTTCAAACACGTTGTGAAGTATTGGGGACTACCACGATCCATTATATCCGACCGCGATGGAAGGTTCACAAACAAATTTTGGCAAGAGCTATTCAAACTCATGGGAACCGAATTGAGGTTCTCCACCGCCTTCCACCCTCAAACCGATGGCCAAACCGAGAGGATCAATGCCCTCTTGGAGCTCTACTTGAGGCACTACGTGAGTGCTCACCAAAAGGATTGGGACAAACACCTCGATATGGCCCAATTCTCCCATAACCTTCAAAGGAGCGAGTCAATCGGCAAGTCACCCTTTGAAGCGGTCATGGGACGCCAACCTACCACTCCGAGTGGTCTCTCCATCTCATATGATGGACCAAGTCCCGCAGCACACACTTTTGCTCGGTGATATACGCCTTAGGAGTATGAGACTTGTGGCGATCGAAATAGAGCAGCAACGACGGGAGATCGCTGGCCGAAGAGGGCACTCGAACTCGCCCGAGGTTGTAACGGTGGAGGGGAATGGAAGAGGGCGTTCGGGATCAATCACTCGCCCGGAGGCACTCGAACTTGATCCGAAACAGCGGAGATGGAAACGAAAAAGGGGATAGAAGACCTATGGACTAACCAATCGGCCGGTCTTGGACAAACCAAGACGGAGACGTCGGACGAACCAACGGGACTCGGACAAACCGAGTTGATCGGACGAACCGAGACTTGGACGGACCAAGGATGCTCGACACACAAAGTGGAGAAGAAGAAAGTTCTGATTTCTTTTTTATTCAACAAAGTTCAAAAGTGGTTTACAAAGAGTACTTAGCATCTTTAAATAAAAATACAATAACAAGAGAATTGAAAGCAAGTCTACATGCAACAATCTAGCATTTAATGTGGTAGGTGGCTGTTTCTAGCTGTTGGAGGAGGTTGCTTGCTGCATAAGAAGCTTCCTTTTGAGGCTAGCTTGACCTAGAAGGTGCCTCAACTTCGCACACGAGCATATAGCGGGCCGTGGCGGATTGGACCGAGGACGAGCACACACGTTCGAGCGTGAGTTCGGACACGACACGAGATACGAAGGCATTAAGTTGTTGTCGAAGTGCCCGTGTCTTGGATCGAGTGATCGGAGGATCCATGCGAACGGGAAGTGTGGTCTCAATCCTTGGATCTTCAAGTTCCGGCTCCATTCCCGCTCCGAGCTCCGGTTCCGCTCCTTGCTCCGCATCTCCAAGCTCCGCATCTACAAGCTCCGCGTCTTCATGTTCCGTGTCCTTGGTGATGTCCTCATCACTCGGGAATGGCAAGAAGAAACCGATCAAACGTGGCTTTGGTTGCACAAAGCCGCCTTACGCATGAAGAAATGGGCAGACACAAAGCGTCGCCCAATGGAGTACAAGGTCGGAGACGAAGTCATGGTCAAGGTCCTTCCCCACAACTTCCGAGGGATGAAGATGCTACACCGAGGACTCTCCCGACGTTATGACGGGCCATATCCTATCATTGCACGTGTTGGGAAGATGGCATACAGACTCCCCAATCACCCTCCTTGAATGTCATCGTCTTACGGCCTTTGTTGGCATGCTTTGCGTAGGACTCGGTTCGCTTAGCAATATTATCGCGAACGCGTTGATGCAGCTGCTTAACGAACTTGGCCTTTTTCTCTCCATCGAGATTAAGAATCTCGTGGTCGGGTAGGGCAATGAGATCAAGTGGTGTAATCGGATTAAATCCATACACGATCTCAAATGGGGAGTGCTTAGATGCCGAATGTATCGCTCGATTATAAGCGAACTCAATATGAGGTATGCACTCAACCCAATTCCCTAATGTCTTCCCGATAGTGGCTCGCAAAAGAGTGGATAACGTTCGATTGACCACCTCGGTCTGTCCATCCGTTTGCGGGTGACAAGTCGTCGAAAAGACGAGTTTCGTGCCAATCTTCTTCCAAAGTGTCCGCCAAAAATGGCTGAGAAATTTCGAATCTCGATCCGACACTATAGTCCTTGGGATGCCGTGAAGACGGACTATCTCTCGAAAGAATAGATTTGCGACGTTTTTAGCATCGTCCGTCTTGGCACAAGGCACGAAATGAGCCATCTTTGAAAACCGATCAACAACGACAAAGATAGAATCCTTGTGTTGGATCTTGGGTAGTCCAAGAACGAAGTCCATGGATATGTCGACCCAAGGCTGCGTAGGGATCGGTAGGGGCATGTACAGTCCGTGAGGTTGCACCTTTGATTTTGCCCGATGGCATTCGACGCATTTGGCGCAAAATCTCCGTACATCTCGCTTAAGGTGTGGCCAAAAGAAATGTTCTTGTACAGCGGCCAACGTTTTGTCTACTCCGAAGTGACAAGCGAGAGCTCCTCCATGAGCTTCTCGAAGTATGACATCCCGTAAAGATCCTTGAGGGATATATAGACGTCTATCTCGGAAAAGATACCCATCGTGCAAGTAATAAGGGCCGAAGCCACCTTTGCTAGGGCATGACCCGTAACCATGACGATCGAGGCCTTGACAGTTGCTCTACTAATGGACGTAATAGCTTGAGATTAATCATGAGGAAAAGGACAAAATTTTGGACTTGAGAAGTGTCTGAGGTCCAGACCGAAGCTGACCAGAATCTGGTCCGCCGGACTGACCTTGGTCAGCTTCTCTGGTTCGTCGATCTGTCCGTTTTGAGAAAAATTCTGAGCTTGGTCTGGGGCTAACCAACTCTTGGTCAGCTCCAGACCAACTCAGTCTTCTTCTCCTCCTCCGAGCTGACCTAGAATCGGACTCAGTTCAAAACTGAGCTTGGTCCGGGGCTGACCAAACTTGGTCAACTCGGGACCAAGTCAGTCCGTTTCCTGTCTGCTCCAAGCTGACCGAAGAGACGGAGCGCAGTCCAACTGGGCTTGGTCCGGGGCTGACCAAACTTGGTCAGCTCTGAACCAACTCAGTCTGCTTCTTTTGGTCAGTCCGCCAATCCTCGTCTCGGACCAGTTTTGTTCACGTTTGGACCAACTTTTGGTCCGGGGCTGACCAGGTGAACTTTGGTCCTCTTGACCAAACACTCTGTCCGGAATCTGGTCTGCCTGCTGGTCTGGCTGACCAACACCTTGGTCCGGCTGACCACGGACAGATCAGATTCGGGACAGAATTTTTGGGTTTCGAAAATTAGGGTTTCACTCTCGTTTCGTCGCACTATTAACCCGTCCCGGACTCCATATCATCCATGCATCATTCAACAATCACAAATATCATTAAACATGCATAGATTCAATTATTACATGCAATTTAACGATTAAATCATGCAATCATACAACAAGCACAGCGATATACAGAGAACCAGGCTCTGATACCATTGTTGGGTTCCCTGCGGGTTCCTAGCATGCGATCTCATCGATCTAGGGTTTGGTTTCTAGGTTTCATGCAGCGGAAAAAAAGATCTCAACCTAGCCAAACGTCAGACAAAACCAATTGTGCAATAACCCAGAAGAACGTGTATATCACCGTGGGATTCGAATACTTACCTCGTTCTATCAAGATCTGGAAGTATCAATCGATCTAGGGCCTGTTTTAATAGCCAAGAGTTGAAAGCACAACTCCTCTACACGTATCCACACCGGCGGGATGAATTCCAACACTTTGGAACGTATCTGCTGGATTTATGAAGAGAAAACGACGTCCTTGACTTGGAATCGGTATTTCGATGTCTAGAACTCAAGAGAAAGCTTCTCCAAGGCTCTAGGAAGTGTCTAGGACGTGTTAGGTTAATTATCTAGGGTTTGTGGTGGCTTCTCTCATTAATTAGGATTGCCCAAAACCCTAAAACGCGAAAAAGGAAGTTATCCCGTAAGTCGGACCGTCCGGTCTAGGTTTGGACCAGACGGTCTGACCTTCTACGCGGAACGGACGTTCCGTTTTTCCTCGCAGAACGGACGGTCTTGACGCCTGGACCGTCCGGTCCATGTCTGGACTGGACGGTCTGGCCCTTGCAGAACAGACAGTCCAGGTCTGGACCGGACGGTCTGGCCATCTGGAACTCTTCCAGATCATTCTGTCGTTCCTGTTGGGGTTATCTACGGGTTTCTAGCATGCGATCATATCGATCTAGGGTTTGGTTTACTAGGTTTCATGCAGCGGAAGAAAGATCTAAACCTAGTCAAACGTCACACGCAACCAAACTCGCAAAATCCAAAAAGATCGTGTATATCACCGAGGGAATCGTTACTTACCTCGTTCTCGATGAGACTTGAAGTTTATTTCGATCTGGGGCCTGTTCTAAATCACCTAGGACTAAAGTTACAGTCTCTCTACACGTATCCACACCGACGGAAAGGATTCCAAACGATTTGGAACGAATCTGCTAGGATTAGTGAAGAAAAGGGTAACTCAAGAGACGAGATCCAATCCCGGGACAATAGAAATCGAAGAGAACAGGTTCGTTAGGGTTCTAGGATGTTTCTCTGAGTTTTAGGTCGGCCTTAATTAAGTTTGGATGAAATCCCAAACTTAAATAAGATTAGAAAACCCTAAAATCGAATTTTGGAAAGTTTCCCAGATCCCGGTCCGCCGGACCAGGAGCTTGGTCCGGCGGACCAGGCTTAATCCGACGCTCGCAGACCGACTGACCTGAAGGCTTGGTCCGGCGGACCACACATGGTCAGCTCCGGACCAAGACCCTTCTTGGTCTTTCCGGTCCGCCTGGCTTCTGTCTTGGTCAGCCGGACCAGACTTGGA
>NW_010966177.1:354900-377050 GCF_000463585.1 Tarenaya hassleriana | reverse complement strand
ACCCACGTTGAATTGAGTTAGAGGTGATCTAACCAAGGCAATAACAGCTCGAGTTCTGATCCTTTATCTCACGATATCATGTGTTGAATAAGGGCATGGTTTGAGCCACCCTTCAAGTTCAACCGCTTTCTCGTCTTGGCAAATCGACTAGTAAAATAGATGCAACTTCATCTATAGCGTGGCCACGCGTTTTCATAGTCTGATTTCCACGAAAGGGCCCAGCGATATCTCTCCTGTTAAGGAGGTGACAAGTCCCATATTGCATGTCTACTATCTCCATATGATTCGTGAACGTATCTGATCAACGCCGTTATAATCATCCGGTTAAATACGACGTTTGACGCAGTCAAGACACGCCACTCCTCATATGATTTAAGGATGCCGAAATACAAAAAACATGACTCTGTCCATGTTATGAGGATCCATAAACGAACCGCTGTATGAGATTCAAGTCATGACTCTGTCCATGTGACAATCTCATGCGGGTCAACCAGTCACTCATTCTCTGGACATCTCAGTTATGAGGATCCATAAACGAACCGCTGTATGAGATTCAAGTCATGACTCTGTCCATGTGACAATCTCATGCGGGTCATCCAGTCACTCGTTCACAACGAGTACCCATGATTGTGATCTACATCCAATGCGTTGATCACACCTCATGCTAGTCTTGATTCAACATTGTTCCCACAATGATGACTGACTAGGGAGTTTAGAATCATTCTCTAATGATTTAAGGATGCCGAAATACAAAAAACATGCTAATCGTATAACGGATAAATAATGCATTCATAAATCAATGAATCAATACAAAGTAAAATGTCATATCATGGATCATCCTAGAGCATTACAACCAACAGTTCCTTTCTCGCATTGTTCTCTTCACGTGTTATCCATCCCTAATGGTGTGTGACCCTGTAGGCCCGTTCAAAGTGGTAGTGGCTTCGGAAACCCTTTCCCGAACCACAAGTCACGGTTAGTGTGACAACCCAGAGTACCGTAGGAGGGCGGGGAGTGATCGTCGGTGCAGAGGCACAGACAAGGGGCGGCTCCTGACGAGCTTCTGGGTAGGGGGTACAGGGATAAATCGAATACACAAGAATGAGAGAGATCCGAGGGTGGTATAGGTATGGGACTATACGGTTTAAGATAACATAAAAGAATTAGTTGAGTTACTCATAGCAACAAGGTGCACCTACCTTTTTGGTTGACTATCCCGAGAGAACTCCAAAGTTAAGCGTGCTGGCTCTGGAGCAATCTCAGGATGGGTGACCTACTGGGAAGTGTCTCGGTATGCGTACGAGTGAGGACAAAACACGCTGAAAAGTCTCGGGTTGCTGTGTGAGGGCAGTTTCGACAATTCGTAGCGGCCTCGGGTCGTTACAGTTAGCCTCTAGCAAGACGCCATGACCACCCACCTAGAATAGAGTTAGAGGGTATCTAACAAAGCCAACAATAGTTCAAGTTCTGATCCTTTGTGTCACGATGTCATATGTTGATCAAGGGCATGGTATGAGCCACTCTTCAAGTTCAACCGCTTACTCGTCTTGGCAAATCGACTGATAAAATATATGTAACTTCATCTATAGCGTGGCCACGCATTTTCACAGTCTGATTTCCACGAGGGGCCCAACGACATCTCTCATGTTAAGGAGGTGACAAGTCCCATATTGCATGTCTACTATCTCCATATGATTCGTGAACGTATCTGATCAACGCCGTTATAATCATCCAGTTAAAGACGACGTTTGACGCAGTCAAGACACGCCACTCCTCATATCAGATACTCTAGACATCTCAGGTCTGAGGATACAAGAACGAACCGTTGTATGAGATTCAAGTCATGACTCATGTCCATATGACAATCTCATGCGGGTCATCCAGTCACTCGTTCCAAACGAGTACCCATGATTGTGATTTGCATCCAATGCTCATGATCATCATCATCAATCACACATCATGCTGGTTTTAATTCATCACTGTTCCCACAATGACAACTGACCAGGGAGTTTAGAATCATCTGCAATGATTCATGGATATCTACCAAAACATAACAAACATGCCAATCATATCACGGGAAAAGTAATGCATTCATAAACCAATGAATCAATACATAGTCTAAATGTCATATCATGGATCATCGTAGAGCATTACAACCAACAGGAATAACATTTTAGGAAAGTGTTCTACGCGCCTAGACGATCATATTCGGTTCTTTCGTTTTTATTTCGATTTCATTGATTTTGTTGTTCTTACCCGTTGTATCCAGACCCAATTTTTATTTAACAATCTAAAATGTTATCCCTTATTTCGGATACACGGGGAAGGGGGAATCGAATGACGGGTATGGGTTCTTCGGTGAGAGATCTAACTCTTGATTTTCACAAACTCGTGAAATTCGAGGGCGTGGCTTTCCGGCGGTGGCAAAAGAAGATGAAATTTCTTCTTACTACATTGCACGTGGCATATGTGATCAGCACTCCACGACCGGAGGAGAATGAAGAGGAGACACTCGCTCAAGCGCGCACGTGGAACTGTTGGGGTTCCCTTCGGGTTCCTAGCATGCGATCTCATCGATCTAGGGTTTGGATTCTAGGTTTCACGCAGCGGAAGGAAAGATCTAAACCTAGCCAAACGTCACACAAAACCAATTGTGCAATAACCCGAACAATCGTGTATATCGTCGTGGGATTCGAATACTTACCTCGTTCTTTCAAGATCTGGAAGTATCAATCGATCCAGGGCCTGTTTTAATCACCGAGAGTTGAAAGCACAACTCCTCTACACGTATCCACACCGGCGGGATGAATTCCAACACTTTGGAACGTATCTGCTAGGATTTGTGAAGAGAAAACCGATGTCCTTGACTTGAAATCGATATTCCAATCACTAGAACTCAAAATCAAGCTTCTCTAAGCTCTCATCAGAATCTAGGACGTCTGAGGTAGAACGGACGGTCCGTTTTATAACGTAGAACGGACGGTCTTGACGCCTGGACCATCCGTTCCAGACCTGGAACGGACGGTCTGGCATTTGCGGAACGGTTCGTCCGTTCCTCAGCGGAACGAACGTTCCTCAGCGGAACTCTTCCAGATCGCTTCGTCGCTCTTTTCTCGCGTTGTTCTCTTCACGTGTGATCCATCCCTAATGGTGTGTGACCCTGTAGGCCCATTCGAAGGGGTAGTGGCTTCGGAAACCCTTTCCCGCACCACAAGTCATGGTTAGCCTCTAGCAAGACGCCATGACCACCCACCTAGAATAGAGTTAGAGGTGATCTAACAAAGCCAGCATTAGTTCGAGTTCTGATCCTTTGTCTCACGATGTCGTATGTTGAACAAGGGCATGGTTTGAGCCACCCTTCAAGTTCAACTGCTTTCTCGTCTTGGCAAATCGACTAAAAAAATAGATGGAACTTCATCTATAGCGTGGCCACGCATTTTCACAGTCCGATTTCCACGAGGGGCCCAGCGACATCTCTCCTGCGTAGGAGGTGACAAGTCCCGTATTGCATGTCTACTATCTGCATATGATTCGTGAACGTATCTGAGCAACGCCGTTATGATCATCCGGTTAAAGACGACGTTTGACGCAGTCAAGACACGTCACTCCTCATATCAGATACTCTAGACATCTCAGGTCTGAGGATCCAAGAACGAACCGCTGTATGAGATTCAAGTCATGACTCGTGTCCATGTGACAATCTCATGCGGGTCATCCAGTAACTCGTTCCAAACGAGAACCCATGATTGTGATTTGCATCTAATGCATATGATCATAATCATCTATCGCACATCATGCTGGTCTTAATTCATCATTGTTCCCACAATGATAACTGACCAGGGAATTTAGAATCATCTGCAATGATTCAAGGATATTTACCGTAATATAACAAACATGCTAATCATATAACGGGAAAAGTAATGCATTCATAAATCAATGAATCAATACAAAGTCAAAATGTCATATCACGGATCATCCTAGAGCATCACAACCAACAGGAACAAGTGGGACAACGACAATTATGTGTGTTGCGGACACATATTGAACGGTATGTTCGATTCCCTTTTTTATATGTATCAAAATATAGAGAGTGCAAAAGAATTGTGGTCCAAATTGGAAGAGAAATACATGTCGGAAGACACCTCGAGTAAGAGGTTTCTTGTAAGCGAGTTTAACGCTTACAAGATGGTGGACGCAAGACCGGTTATGGAGCAATTTCATGAGTTCCAGAGGATCTTGAGTAGTTTTACTCAACATGAGTTGAAAATGGATGAAACCATTATGGTTTCTGCCATCGTTGACAAACTACCACCGTCTTGGAAGAACGTTAAGCGTTCCTTGAAACATAGGAAGGAAGATATGACCCTCGAGCAATTGGGATCACATCTTCAGATTGAGGAGAACTTTCGAATGCATGACAAGAAAGACACACATGTTTCTTCATCTACTACGGTTCATGTGGTGGAGGAAGAGAAGAAACGGGGCCAAAAGAGGCCAAACAAATCCCCGAAAGGTCACTCAAACAAAAGGCCTAAGCCGAGTGGGAGTTGTTGGTTCTGCAACAAGCCCGGACACTTTTAAAAGGATTGCTATTCTTACAAGAATAGAAAGAAGGGTCAAGGCCAAGGCAAACACGACCAAGGGCAACCCAACCAAGGTATGATCACTCTTGTTGATACAAATTCGGTTATGAATTTTGTGGCTATGATTTCTGAGCTGAATCATGTGCAGGAGAGTGATAACTCTTGGTGGATTGATTCGGGCGCTACGAGACACATATGCAAAGACCGCAACCTATTCAATACGTTTGAGAACGTCAAGGATGGGAGGGTGCTTTACATGGGCAACGAGTCTACGGTTGACGTCTTGGGAAAAGGACAAGTAGATTTGTTGTTTACATCCGGGAAAACTCTTACTCTTCGAGATGTGCTTTATGCACCGGATGTTAGGAAGAATCTTGTGTCGGGTAGCGTATTGAAACGATTCGGGTTCAAAATGGTGTTCGAGGCTGATAAGTTTGTATTGTCCAAAGGGGGATTTTTGTTGGACAAGGCTATCTATGTAATTCGATGTTCAAACTCAATATTAATAAACCGAGTACTTCCTTGTATGCTCTCTCTTCCAATGTTTCAGATTTATGGCATGCTAGATTAGGTCACGTTCATTTTAAACGGATGCATGTAATGTCTAAGTTAGATCTTATTCCACCATGTGAATTGGAGAATGATCATCGTTGCGTTACTTGCATGAAAAAAAAATTACGAGGCTGTCATTTCCAAACGTAGAAAGAAGTTCGGACATTATAAAACTTGTGCATAGTGACTTATGCGATTTTCATAGTACACCATCTCTAGGAAATAAAAAGTACGTAGTTACGTTTATTGAAGATTCGACTAGGTTATGCTACGTTTACTTGTTGCATTCTAAAGACGAAGCTTTAGATAAGTTTAGGGTGTACAAGTCCGAGGTTGAAACACAACTCGGGGTTAAGCTCAAGAAGCTTAGAACTGATGAGGGAAGAGGAGTATTATGATCCTACATACTTTGAATCCGTAGGCGTGATTCATGAGTCGACCGCTCCATATACACCGCAACAAAACGGTGTAGCGGAAAGAAAGAATAGGGTGTTGAAAGAAATGGTAAATTCCATGCTTTCTTTCTCGGGATTAAACGAGGGTTTTTGGGGAGAAGCCATGTTAACGGCTTGCTACATTCTTAATCGAGTTCCCTCGAAAAAGAATAAAATAACCCCATATGAGCTATGGTATAAGCGAAAACCAAATCTGAATTATTTTCGGATTTGGGGTTGTCGGGCAATAGTTAAAGTGCCGGAACCCAAACGAAAAACTTTGGGTGAACGAGGAATCGAGTGTATCTTTATAGGTTATGCTTCTCATAGCAAGGCCTATAGGTTCTATGTTATAGAACAGAACGACTATATAACCGTTCATACGGTTATAGAGTCGAAAGATGCATTATTCGACGAGAGTCGCTTTTCTTCGGTTGAGATACAACCTCGAGCTATACCGAGTTCAAGTGATAGAGTAGTCGATCACGATGACGGACAACGTGAACCTCGTAGAGGTAAACGTATAAGGAAAGAAAAAACCTTTGGTCCAGACTTTCACATGTACTTAGTAGAAGGTACTAATGAGTCGATTATGACTCAATTCGTTTATGTTTACAATATCGAGGGAGACCCTAGGACTTTTGATGAAGCAATGAGATCGCAGGATGTCACATTCTGGAAAGAAGCGATAAATGATGAAATGGACTCTATCATGAGCAACAACACTTGGATCTTAGTAGATCCTCCTCCAGGTTGTAAACCGATTGGTTGCAAGTGGATCTTCAAAAAGAATATGAGAGTCGATGGAACTATCGATAAGTTCAAGACTCGTCTAGTAGCTCAAGGCTTTAGACAAAAAGAAGATATTGATTTCTTTGATACGTATGCACCGGTAGCTAGAATAGCTACGATAAGATTGTTGATTGCTCTTGCAGCGATAAACAATCTTGTGATCCACCAAATGGATGTCAAAACGGCATTCTTGAATGGTGATCTAGAAGAAGAGGTGTATATGAAGCAACCAGAAGGTTTTATCCTATCGGGACAAGCACACAAGGTGTGCAAGTTAGTCAAATCGTTGTATGGGTTGAAACAAGCACCCAAACAATGGCATCAAAAGTTTGATGAGGTCGTTTTGGCTAATGGATTTCGTCTGAATCAATCAGACAAGTGTGTATATAGCAGGTTTGATGATAACGGTCATGGAGTTATCATTTGCTTATACGTGGATGACATGCTCATATTCGGTACAGAATTAGAGCAAGTCAAGAAGACAAAAGACTTCTTGTCATCGAAGTTTTCGATGAAAGACTTAGGTGAGGCTGATGTTATCCTAGGCATTAGGATAAAACGGGATCAAGGTTCGATAACACTATCTCAATCACATTACGCAGAGAAAGTGTTAAAACTATTTGATATGTTTGAAAGCCCTCCGGCTTCTACTCCGATGGATTGTAGCACTAAGTTTGCACCTAATAGTGGGGAACCGATAGCTCAACTTGAGTACGCTAGTGTCATTGGTTGTTTGATGTATGTTATGACTAGCACTCGACCCGACATAGCATCCGCGATAGGAAAGTTGAGTAGATACACGAGTAACCCAAGCGTACATCATTGGAATGTTGTACGGAGAGTACTTCAGTACTTGAAAAAGACAATTAATTATGGTCTACGCTACGCGGGTCAACCTTCGGTGTTAGAAGGATATACCGATGCGAGTTGGAACTCTAGTGAAGAGGATTATGCCTCGGTGAGTGGATGGATTTACCTTTTAGGCGGAGCGGCGATTTCTTGGGCTTCCAAGAAACAAACTTGCATTTCGGATTCGACCATGGCGTCGGAATTTATCGCCTTAGCGGCTGCTGGGAAAGAAGCAGAATGGCTAAGAAATTTGGTATTCGAAATACCGTTATGGCCTAAACCGATATTGCCTATTGCAATACATTGTGATAGTGTTGCGACATTGGCTAAAGCATATAGCCATGTTTATAACGGAATGTCTAGACACATCGGTTTAAGACATAGATATGTGAATGGTCTGATTAAAGACGGGGCCATAATGGTGGATTTTGTGCGGACCACACAAAATTTGGCGGATGCTTTCACAAAAAGTTTGCCAAGGGACGTGGTACACAAAATGTCGCAAGGGATGGGACTAGAGCCGGTTTTATGAATTTCAAGTAAAGGAATCTCAACTCAACGTCTAGTACAACGCTAGATCTTGAGTTCAATGAGTTAAATCCTTTACTATGTGATTGTAGATGCTTCACGACTACACATCCCGAGGTAAGCATCTAGGTTATACAATGTAAAGAGGATGTTTTAACTTAATGAGACCTTTGACAAAGTGTTTAGTTTGCAGGGCACGATATCATAAAGGATTCATCTATACAAGCATGAAGTGAGGCCGCTTCAAGATGTTGGTGGCTCAACATCCGTGTGCTTGTGAATGGATATGGACACATGACCGTTATAGTGTCAAGGATTGCAGAAAAACTTGTAGTGACTTTGTATGTGTTTTGTACTCGATAGCTCAATTAGGATTACTAGGTTCAATCGTTTCGACACCTATGTAATTCGAGTTTATTGTTGTATGTTACACTTAGTGGAAGTTCAATCGAAAGATACTTTCATTTATGCACAACGTTGTGAGGATGACGGATTGTCGCTTGGTTTCCATAGACAACCTACTGTAAAATGGTGGAGGATTGTTAGTTATTTTAGAGTAGATTGGTGGACTTTAAAATCTCTCAAAGGATTCATGTTTCACGTGTATTACAAGTATGGTGGATGAGTAAAATGCTTGTAAAAGACGTGTCGTGAATTGGTTAAGTGTTAAGGATTAGTCGGAAGATATTGTAGGTAGCTCGTTTTTCCTGATGAAGAAAACTGGGAAAAATGAGCGACCGCTCGGAAAAATGAACGACCGCTCGGAATAATGAACGACCGCTCGGGAAAATGAGCGGGTAGCTCATTTTCTCTAATGAACAAAACTGGAGAAAATGAGCGACCGCTTGGGAAAATGAGCGGATAGCTCATTTTATCTGATGAACAAAACTGGGGAAAATGAGCGACCGCTCAGGAAAATGAGCAGGTAGCTCATTTTCTCTGATGAACAAAATTGGAAAAAATAAGCGACCGCTCGGAAAAATGAGCGACCCGCCTGATTTTTCTGAGTTGTTCAAAATGAACGAAAAACCGTGACCGTTCGGAAAAAACTTCCAATGTCTTTGCATCTTTTGACTTTTGGAGTGTTAAAATTGAACGAAAAACCGTGACCGTTCGGAAAAAACTTCCAATGTCTTTGCACCTTTTGACTTTTGGAGTGTTAAAAATATTCCTAGACGTCTGAACACATAAGATACGAAATCTAATTGATTTTGAGAGATTTGTGAGCTTTGTTGGTGAAGAAACTTGCTACTTCTTCTCCATCTTTTACTGTTCATCTTCTTTCTCGGGTTTTTCTGTTTCGGGCAACGTTTGAGAAGCAAATCAATCGTTGCTGATCTTGTTTGTATCTCTAAACATATTCTCGGGTTTCTGCTTTGCTCGGTGGGGAGGGAATAACGTTTTAGGAAAGTGTTCTATGCCCCTAGAAGATCATATCCGGTTCTTTCGTTTTTATTTCGATTTCATTGATTTTGTTGTTCTTACCGCTGTATCCAGACCCAATTTTTATTTAACACCATGCACTAACATAAGACCTTTTAGTGTGTTTTGCCCTCAGTCGCACACATCTCGGAAAGTACTTCCCATAATATCACCCATTCTAAGACTACTCCAGAGCAAGCACACTTAACTTTGGATTTCTCTTGCGATAGGCAACCGAAAAGATATATGCATTTTGTTAGTATGAGTAGCTCAATCAAATCCTTTAAGTTATCCTTGACTGTGTAGTCTAATACGTACACAGCCCTCGGATCTCTCTCATTTCGATGCATTCGATTCATCCCTGTAACCCCTACCTAGGAGCTCATCGGGAGCCGCCTATTGTCCGTGCCTCTCGCACCAGCGAAGCTCGGACTGTCACTCATGGATATTTATGTAGAAGTTTTAAAAAATTTAGGTATTTATATGAGAGTTTTATAGTTCAGATATTTATGTGAAATTTTTTAAGGTATTTATATGCGATTATGATTATGATTATTATTACTATGTTTCGTGATTTTATGGTTTATTAATATTACGGTTTCACGATACAAAATCAGAAATAGAAAAGCTATTGTCCCTAAATAATATACCACTTCATTTTGATAAATCCAGTAAATTCAGTATTCTTTACGATTTTCTCTCTTTATAATTATATTTATTTGATTAATTTGAATTTAGATTAGTAAATTGTATTTATTTTATTAATAGGATTTAGACTTTATGATTTCTTGATCAAATGTTATATTCGATATGATTGTAACTTAAAGTTTAATGTTATTGTTCGAAAATATTTGATGTCGGTGTTAATATTCTTTTTGAATTTTTTGTACAATGCTATTTATTAAAAAATAAGATTTTAATGTTATTCAAGATAAAAATAAAAGTCTAATGAATGTTGTTTCTTGGTGTAGGAGCATTATATCTCAATACAACATCAGCTTCGAGGTTTTTCTTTGACGACGAGGTCGGTGCAAGCAAAAAATTTATCAGCATATATGTCTCATAAATTATTTATTAGTTATCATTTATCAATATATTATGAAAGTATTTCGTAATATTTTTAAGCAGGTTTAAAGACAACATCGATGAAAGATTAAAGATCGAGGAACTCGTTCATACGATAATGAAGATGAGACTGTTTTTATATTAGAATTGTATGATTTCATAACAATGTCAAAAAGTTATGTATGATACCTTAGACCCTAAACTTGAATTCGACTACTTTCCACAATTTTCACTTGGTGATATCCTAGGTGTGTTATATTGATAGCTTCTGAAAGTTGTCTTGGAGTGAATAAAATGAAAAACCAGCCTAACGTCTCGTCCATCCCGTATGGCTCACATGCGATTATGATTATGATTATTATTACTATGTTTCGTGATTTATGGTTTGTTAATATTACGGTTTCATGTCGCGAAATTAGAAATAGAAAAGTTATTGCCCATAATAATATACCACTTCATTTTGATAAATCTCAGTAAATTCAGTATTCTTTACGATTTTCTCTCTTTATAATTGTATTTATTTGATTAATTTGAATTTAGATTAGTAAATTGTATTTATTTTATAAATAGGATTTAGACTTTATGATTTCTTGATCAAATATTATATTCGATATGATTGTAACTTAAAGTTTAATGTTATTATTTGAAAACATTTGATGTCAGTATTAATCAGGGACGGATCTACGTACAAGTATGTGGGGGCACATGCCATCACTCAACCAATTAAAAAGTATTATTTTTCACATAAATTATAGAAAATTTTGAATAAAAAGTGTATAGTGCCCCCATAAAATTAATATTGTTTATAATAAAAATAAAATTGTCCCTAGTTAACTAATTTTCTAGATCCGCCACTGTATATGTTCGTGGTATTTTAATACCAAATTTATTTGTCAGGCTTCACCTCACTGTTGGAGAAGATGCGAAATCGAATCCATGGACAACTCTGGATATGCATGGAAGCCACGAACATGCATAGTCGTGCATGCAAATTATGACCGATGAAACAAAAATGGTAATTCTGAATTTGGAGAATGAGGTGGCACATGAACACCATTTAAGTGACCGTTCGAGTATGCATAAGGAAACATATATTCAACATCCTAAATCAAGCAATATAATCTTTCATTTTTTATTTTTATAGAAAAATTTCTTTTTCCTTTAATCCCTCTAGGTAGTTGTTCGTGTAGAATCTATTTTTTTTTTATAACCAGGATGGTTTTCCAGGCCTTTGACCCGACTACATCTACCCTAGATCCGAGACAACCTTTGTATATGGACCATTTTGATCCAAAAATTACATCTCTTTCCACCAGTAGAATCGAACTCGGGACTTTCAGGATGACTTTGTCACTTCTCAACCACTAGGTCATCAACTGTTGGATAGAACCTCTTTTCTTATATTTATATATTTGACCATACCGAATGAATTGATATGAAATGAACAAAGGACATTGTCTCATTCTTGTTTTCTTTATTTTCCACGTTTCATTATTCTTTTCCATTCTTTTTCACATTCTCATCACTTCTAAATACATAAAAATCTTCACTCACAAACCTCGTATGGATAATGGTATGCCAATTGAATTAAAACATAATAAATTTTATACAACTTATAAAACTCTTATTCTAATAATCTAAATATACACATTTAATTTTGCAAAAAAAAGTAATAATCTTCTTACGCAATTATAGAAAACAGATTTTTATGCAAAACTACGATTACTAATGTTTTGACTAAAAATGATTGGACCTATATCGCTTGTGGTAACAACATTATTGGTTTGCAACTATAGCCACGACACAAACGTTGTTGGAGTGTTGATGTATTTCTATACTTCTTTTTTCTCCAATTACAACGTTATTATTTTCTATCAATGGCTAACAAAGTTTAGTTGTGGACAATGGAAAAGATGTTGCGTTCTTCATTGTCTTCGATAGAGAATTGACTAACCTACTTAATATTTGTGATTCAGAATCAATTGAAACAAATATACGTTATTCTACATATTTCATTGTTTTCCGATATTTTATGATTTGTTATTTTACTTTCCTTAACTATTCTTCGCAATGAATATTATTATAATATTTATATATTGACTTTTTTTTACCTGATTTAAAAATTGGTTACTAATTTAGGTGGTGAAGAGAAAAATGTCGAGATACCGAAGTATTTTACACCTATCAAGAAAAACAAATGACTTTCCAAATTAAAGTAACATCGTATAATTTCACGCAATGGTGGGCACGGGTCGGGTATCCAGGCTTTTTGGAGATATTCGTCTTCGTTTTCGTCTTTGCGAGTTTTATAGAAATGTTATCTCTATCTTTGTCTCGTAACATCAGAGTACCCGTACCGTGACTAAATGACAGGTACCCACGAGTATCCATATCTGTATATATACCATTCACAATCTAAAATTAAATCGAATATCTAACAAAATCATACATATTTTAATCCAAAAACACATTTAAAGTTTGAAAAATCTTAAAATATGAGAATATGTATACATTTCTAGAAAGCTTTTCAAAGATACAAAATGATTTTGAAGTTGAAAGGGGTAGGATGATAATAGAAACATTATAAAACCCTAGGTATTTTGGTAAATAGTTTAGAAGTATAATGGTAATTTTATCTTTTTCATATATATACAGATATCTACAGGTAACCCGTTCTCTAAATCTCTGAAACCGAAATCCGTATTCGTCATACGAGTTTTTCCCTTTTAATACCCATTTTCGTTTTCATTGAGTGTCGAGTACCCATTTTTCGAGTACTCGTGAGACCAGATATCCGCAAACCCGCGAGTAATGGATTTATATGCTCAGCTTTAATTTCATGTCTAAACATCATTCGTTCATTGTGTCTCGCATATTTGACGATGCACCAGGATCCAAAGATTAGAAAACTAAAGATACAAATGTCACAAAGATACCTAAATCACACACTTAGAGAGAGAGTTTAGAGAGCAAAATCCAAGTTTTCAAGGTTGATTCAAGAGAAGAAGATGGAGAAGAGGAGGAAGAGGAAGATCATGCTCCTAAATCACTAAGCATCCTTACAAAAATGGATTGATCACCTATATGTCACCTATCCAAGGCAACCTCTCCATCTCCAAATGGTACAATCATCTAATCAAGTGAATATTTTCCAAGTATAATTCCATGTCACTATGCAAATTAAACTATAGTGTCAATTAATTCAAGGGGCCAACAAGAATCAAAGCATTAAGAACATTCATTCAAACTAAAACATCAAACCAACGAGACCAAATATTCAATACACACATAAATCCTTATACAAACTCAAATTCTAAACTCATGAAGGGAGTTCTCACACAATTCAAGAGAAACAACAAGATATATCAAAGGGATGATCTAAGAGCGGCGTCCCGATTCGAACTGATAATCGCTTGGTCGGTCAACTTCAATTCTATTTTTCTGATATTTCATGCATGAGTTCATCTCTATTGGTATGTGACCATGTAGGCCCATTCGCAATGACAGTACCCTTGAGAATCATTCCCAAGTAGCAAGATGTCATGATCAGTCACATTGAATTAAGTTAGAGGTGATCTAACATAGGTAGTAACATCTCAAGTTTTGACCATTTATCTCACGATATCATATGTTGAATAAGGGCATGGAACTAATCATCCTTCAAATTCAACCATTTGCTCATTTCGCAAATCGACTAACAAGATAGATAAATGATTCACACTTGGATTTTGCTCTCTAAACTCTCTCTCTAAGTGTGTGAATGATGATCCTAAGCCTCCCCATGATCCTAAGCCTCCCCTTCGTGCCCCTTTTATAGCCAAGAAAAGGAGAAAAACATTTCCCTATTTTTCTCTCCATTTTTCTCCATGCTTCCCGAACTCCATGTTTTGAGAAAAGATGTTTTTTTATCGCTACAAAAGTATATAGTTATAGTGTTTTCCTCATAACTTTCGGCTCTAATGTCAGATTGAAGTGATCTTGGTGTCCAAATGTAGCTATCGAAGAGATCTTTCCAATGATGTAAAACACACGTAATTTAGACTTGTATGGAGAAAGCTATATGGCTCGAAATGGCTCACTCTTGCACAATTCGTCATCAGAATATAGACTCATAATATTTCATCACAACTTTATGAAACAATATCGGATTAGAATGATCTTTTAGTCTGTGCGTAGCTATTGAAATCTAGGCCAGATCAGTTTGGTCTGATTCAACACTCTAATCTGGCCCAGAAAGTAGTTTTGAATTTAAGTTTTTTCGCGGATGTGATCCGGACCCGATCAGTTTTGAAGCATTCGGAATCCTTCATAGAGATGTGAATACATGTAAAGAGGTTGTGCTTTGCTTTTAGTCTTAGATGATTAAAACAGGTCTTGCATCGTTTATACTTCAGACTTCTTCAAATTCGAGGTATGTTTTTTATTCCTACGATGATATACACGACTTTTGAGTTTGTGCATTTGATTTTTGTTTAGGTTTGATTTCTTTCCGTGCATAAAACTTAGAAACAAATCCTAACGCTTTTTGTTGAACTTACATGCTAGAAACCCGTTAAAAACCCAACAGTTTGTGTACTAATCTCATCAATATTAATTCATTCATTCACTTTCATTCTATAACTTTCTCGAATAATATATTTTCTGTTGTTAAAAACCCTAACAACATTCAATAAAAATGACATCATATCGAAAAAAAATTATATCAAAAAGTCTTTGCAACTACTACAATAACAATTAAAGTTAGTGAGAAAAACAATGGATACTGGCAATTGATATTTATCATTATCTTGAGATATCTTTTTAAAGAAATTTGTTAATTGAATTCTCTATCAAATCAAACATAAGATCAAATAAATTTATGAGTATAAATATATAGAAACAAACAAAAAAATAAAAAAGATACTTCAAATAAAAATCATAACACTCATATTTCTTTTTATTTTGTTGTTCTTAGTTTTTTGTATTTGATTATGATGTTTTTTATTTGGCAAAAGAGAAGAAAAAAAAATATATGAAGATAGAAGGGAATTAAAAAAAGGCAAAAGAGTCAATATGAATTAGGAAAAGAGGTAATGACGGGTAAAAAAAAAGGGATTATGTAAATTTCAAAGGGGATATTTTTAAAAATTATATTAAAATTATAAATAATATTTTTTTAAAATGACAACCGAGCCGATGACCCCACTTCCTAATCAATGCATCAATGTGTGCATTAATTAGTTCAACTGGTTTCCCGTATTTCTATAAGTATTTTGACGGGTTAGACATTGTTAAAAAATTATGTTAATTACGTTGGATGACACGTCAGATGTCTGGCGTAAAATGTCATATATGTTTACAATCACATGGTCATATATGTTTACAATCATGTGATTAAATATGAAATATATACAACTTTTTTTTTATAACCAAAAGTGTTGACACATAACTTTCGTACATGTGTTCCTCGAATGAATAGCAAAGTTGGAGTCATAATGATATACCATGGCGACTTTAAATCTTCATCAATGACTATTTCGGTGTACGTTTCGGAATCGAACCGTATAAAACCGAAAATTTTGATATTTTTTTAAATCTTACCATTCAAAATTTCTGAACAGTATGTTTTTATAGAATCGAATTTTTCGAAACAACACTTTATAAGATTCTCGAAAAATCAAAATTTTCTTAAGAAAATATAATTTTTTTTAATAAAAACCGAAACCGAAACTGGATCGAGCTGAACTGAATAGAACCGAATAATATACAGTATTAATTTGGTATAAAATTTAGAATATCAAATAAACTATTTTCAAATCGAACCGCTAAAATTTCGAATTGAATCTCGAAACGTCCGCCGCTAATGAATACCATCTTTGCAGCGTCATCCCAAGACCACTGATATAATTGAAAGAAGTTACAGTGAGATTTCTGTACATCTAAACTTAGAACCTCATGCAACCGCATTGAATATGGATCTTACAATGTACATAGCTCATTATGGACATTTTACTATAAATAAGATGGAAAATGAGTAGGAATTGAGGAGATAACATGAGTTCATAATTGAACCGGATTAAGTAGACAAAAATGGTATATTTAATGTTCATAATTACAAGTGGTTGAACGGTTTTATGAGACTATCTAAGGGTTTAAACTATCTTTTATGAGAGGATCTTCCGAATATTTGACGATCTCATATATACCGATATAAATGATAACTCATTATTTTGATAAACCGGTTTGTCGGATAGAAGAAGATTATATAAAGACTTACTCAAAATCCAATTTTTCATATTCCGTCGTGGAAAACACAAATTTTTCTGAAGAATTCTTCATAATCATATATGATCCATGGATAATGTCATAAAAAATAATAGGTATGGAAAATTATCCAAAAATTATCAAACTTAGATACTTACTATTTCTAATTAGTTATTCAGATTATAATTATAAATCCGGTAATTACTATGTTACTAAATTGTAAATTTTTATTATATTGTGAATTTTATAAATATAATTGAGATAGTTTATTAAAATTAATGTGGATATATAAAAATACCTTCTATTTACTATTTTCACTTCAACCTATAATATTTTCTAAATATAACTATGTGATTAGAAAAGATATTACAGTCACATCGTTATTATATTGGTCAATACATTAAATTTATAATAGTTTTACCAAATGATCAATATGATATAAGTTATAACCATGATAATTTGCTACGATCACTATAATTATGATTTTGGTCACATCATTACATATAAAGGTTTATATATAAAAAAGATATGGATTGAAGTTAACATGATTATATATAAAGGTTTATATATAAAAAAGATATAGATTGAAGTTAAAATAGGAAATGGAAGTTATTCCCATTAGAAATATTTGGAGAAAACTATATCATTTTGGTTAATATATGAAAAAGGTAAAGATATTTTTTATATTTCACGATAAAAATACAGTTTAAAAATATGCAAAATATTATTATTATTATTTTTATATATCTAAAGTTCATCGAAAAATAAAGTGTAACGCTTCCCCGGCGTCGTTTTCCAGACGATTTATTTGGGGAAATATTACTCAAATAACTCACTTGGTTCGCAGCAATTTCAGTGTACACCATCGAAATATTTTTTTTTTTCAATTTTAACCCACTTTTCGGTTGGAAAAATCCGAAATACCCTTTTCTTTTTATTTTTTGCGACCTTATTACGACTAACATATAACTGATATACCACTAAAATAAGATAGATGATTTTTTTGTCACTTTTGTTAGAATCAATTATAACTATATTTAGAATTAATTATGAAATCGTAATAACGAAGTTGTTTTCGAACGGATAAATATCGTGTATTTATTAAGGGTAATTTTGTCTTTTCAACCAAAAAAAGTGTTTTTTTCTGGTGTAGACGTGAAATAATAGGTGCGACCGAAGTGAGTCATTGGAGTAAAATTCCTTTATTTGGTCCAGTATAGCCCCATCCAACATTATTATCCCACCGGTAAACAAATCGTTTATCTCACGACAGGAGACAGTAACCCTAATGTCGAACGGGCATGAACCCAAGAAGAAGACAGTAGCACCATTACGCGCCAAGAGTCATCTGAAACACCCACAACCCTAGATCTTCTGAAGTTTCGAATTTCAAGATGGTATGATGAGTTCTCCAACTTTTATATTCCCTCTTTTCTGTTGAATCAACGATTGGGGTTTTTCATTCTGTATGGGCTTTAATCTTTCTTTTTTCAGTTCTCGATTGCAGCGATCAATGATACAGAATCAAGAGACCAGTGGGAGCCTTTGGCTCCGAGCAAAGAAGCTCAGGTTCTTTGATTTTAGGCCTTCCTTTCTTTTTGTTGAATTTTTTGCAGTTGGATCAATTCTGGGTTCTTTGTTTTCCGGTTGATGAACACCGTCTTCTGAGTTTCAACTCTCTGTTTCATTTTCTATTTTCGCATCTGATGTTTGTTCCCTGAATGCGGAGTCTTCTGGACTAGTTAGTAAAGAAATTTCATGAAAATTGTGATCATTGACATTGATCTCGAGCATAATTTATCTGAAAAAGGACCCAGCAAAAGTAAAGAGAAGTGATTCCGTGATGGT
This sequence comes from Tarenaya hassleriana, assembly GCF_000463585.1. Lineage (NCBI taxonomy): Eukaryota > Viridiplantae > Streptophyta > Magnoliopsida > Brassicales > Cleomaceae > Tarenaya > Tarenaya hassleriana. Next base: position 358,734 of record NW_010966177.1, on the reverse strand, counting down.
TTGTAGACGAGGAAAGAGCGTTGTCTGCACAAAACACGCAAGAGAAAAAGAACAGATTAGAGCTGAGACCAGAGGATTTAGTTCGGCTCGGTGTAACTAAAGATTTTACTTTTGTTGTTACCCTTGTCAGGAATTTCATCTTTCTCAGACATATCATGACGGCCTTCTCAAGCTTCAAGCGAAAGAGTATGAAAAGGCTCGAGAGCTGTTAGAATCCGTCCTCAAGGATCCTCTTATAGCCAATGCTAAAGTAATGAGCCTTGTTCGGGTTTCCTCTCCATAATTGGCTTCTTTTATGGAACTTAACTTCCATTTATATTTTTGCAGGTCGAGACTACTACTGCCAGCGACAGTCATCTACATCATCTCAGGTGATGCTCCTACTCTCATATTCATTAACTATTCGTTAAATGTCTGGAATCGATATTTTGGATTTCAATTATATTATTGTTGCTTATTTCTGTCAATATGGTGATGTCTCTACCCTTCTGACGAAGGCGGAATTGAACCAGTTCACAGCAATGTCTTGCTTCCTGATAATGTTAAATATTTTCTAATATGCACAGATGCAAATATCTAGCGGTGGGCATCATTTTCTATATGGTTTTGTGCAGATTTTTGTCCCTGAAAAACCTTGCTACTGTGTTCCTTGAGTTAGGTTCAGATCATTATGAAAGTGCTCTGAACTGTTATCTTCAAGCTATAGAAATAGATGCAAAAGACTCTGTGCTGTGGAATCATCTTGGAACCTTATCTTGCTCAATGGGATTGCTGAGCATTTCACGTTGGGCATTTGAACAGGGACTTCTCTGCAGTCCCAATAACTGTACGATTCTTTCTCTTTGTTTATAATTTGGTTTCTCTGCACACACACATATCTCTAGTTGGCCACAGTTGAAGGAATTGATGAGTCCGATACTTCTTGTCATCTTCATGTAGTTGGTATCCGATACGTGCCTGATATCTTCAGCAGTGGATTTTCATCAACCATTAGTCTCTATCTCTCACCCTATATGGTTATCTTTAGTATTATTACCCCTCGTTACTTTTGTTCTTTCTTCCCCCCAAAAAAAGACTTTGCTATTGGACAGGGAACTGCATGGAGAAACTTCTGGAAGTCCTCATTGCCATTGGTGATGAAGTTTCCTGTCTTTCAGTCGCAAATTTGATTTTGAGGAACTGGCCATCTCATTCTCGTGCTTTGCATGTTAAACATACTATTGAAGAAACAGATTCAGCTCCTTTTGCTCCCAAGGGAATAGATAAGCTTGAACCTAAGCATGTTCGTTTGAAATTTCTCGGCAAGAGAAAGGCATCCGAAGTAAATCAGGATGAGGGCACTGCCAAAAAGCTGAAAGAAAGTGTAGAACTTGAACTTTCTGAAGCTTCATGGGTGGCCCTAATTAATGCTCTACTTGGAATACTACATCCATCTAGTGAAACTGTGGGCAGATCAGCTGATGTACCAGTAAGCATTGAGTTTCCTTTTGCCACAGAAACTGCAATGCAAGTTTTGGAGAAGAAGGGTCATCCTTCGAATTCAGATTCTAGTACGATGCATATCAGGGATTCCAATGCTGAGTGGGGAAAAGGTGGTACGTCTAAAGTAAAAGAGTCCGTGTTCTCAGAAGAACACCCACAGGAGAGGCGGAGTACTCGTCTCGAAAGGCTTAGAAACCAGAAACCTGAGAAGGATGGACTAGAATTTGACAGTAGTAAGGATCAGGATCCTGCCAGAGGCATCCTTCAATATCTAAAGACCTTTGTCCGTGAAAAACAAGGAACCGTTGATTCTGTTGGTTCTTCTGGTTATTCCTGTCTCAGCCAAACTAGTCTGTTTTGCGAACACAACGATGTTGCTTCTTTTGTGAGGGTAGCATCAAAAAACTGTGGTGCTTACCATATTAGTCACTTGCTCCTAGAGTTTGTTGCTAGTAAATGCAAAACTCTTGTGTCTCATAATGCCATCATCAAACTTTTGGAGTTGGAAAAGCTCACAAGGCATTGGGGACGAGATCGGAAACCAGAATGCAGTCTTTTTCTTGCTGAGCTGGTGTATGACCTCGGTTCTATGCCTTCAGATTGTCCTGATCAGTCGTCACCCATGATAGAAGTATCATATCATCTCTGTAAGATAATTGAATCTGTTGCTCTTGATTATACTATTGACTCTACATCAGTCTCTTGGGAGGAGAGTTTTTTGGACACTTCATTGAAGAGTTCTCAGGGTGATAAGACCACTGGGAAAGGGTTAGATTCTGATATGAGATCCTTCTGGGCTCGGTTCTTCTGGCTGAATGCACAGTTATCAATCTCTGAGGGTAATAAAGCTAAAGCTCTCAATGAATTGTTGAATTGTTCTTCATTGTTGGTAAAGGAAGGTGCTGATGAATTGCCTTTCCAAATTCATCTGCCTCATTGCAGAAACATTGGTCAGTTGAACATCAATCTGATCGTACATCATATAAATTTGCTGAAGATTGATTTCCTGTTAGAGAAAACTATAACTGAGATGATCGAGAAAGAAGCTTATTCAGAGTGTGTAGATTTACTTGCACCACTTCTGTTTTCAAGTAAAGTAATGTCTCCTGCTCCTCTTGCTGTCCATAAGGATGAAGGGATCTCCTCTGCTGAATTATCGGCTCTGGATGTTCTAATTAAAGCATGCCAGAAGACTAAACCTATGGACATCGAGGTGTTTTTGAACTGTCACAGAAGAAAATTGCAACTACTCTTGGAAATTAGTGGCATGGATGAATGTTTTGTGTCATGCAAACCCTCGTATAAAAGTTCAATAGAAAACTCAAGTGAGAGGTGGAGTCACTTGGTGGCAGAGGAAATCAAGGCAATTTTGATATGTATCTCTCAAGTAAAGAACTTCCTTGACCAGTCAAGATCAATAGGCTCTGTAAGTCTGTTACTTTTTGAGCATGCATAGGTACAGTTTCCTGAAAAGTCTGAAAAGTTAATAATCTTAGTTTGTTCTGAATTCAATATACTGATCATGTTATTACAGACATATGTAGTAGAATTATAAAAGTACATGGTCATTTAACACTGCAATACGAGTTTGTTCAAGCTTGATATTCTGATCAACATCTGACCGTACTTTTGGCTCTTTTACCTGAGTGACTTGAAGACTTTAAATTTCAAACCAAAAGGGTGTATGTGTATTATCTTTATCACTGAATTTTAAAAGAGATGCTTATCTTCAGCAATTTCCTGGTTGTGTTTATTGAAACAAAATTTCTTACTTGTGCAGAATGGAGTGGTTATCCCGAAAAATTGCATAGCTGATATACAATCTTCACTTTTGACAGTCATGTCAAGTATTGTGAGACAGTTCCTTGCTAAGAAATGTTCTGATTCTCAAAATACTGACGCAACTGAAGAAAATCAGAAATCCTGTTTTCTGGATGCAGCTATTGTATTCTGTAAACTTCAACACCTTGATTCTACCACACCGACTAAATCTCAGGTATGTTTTGGCTTTTCTGCCTAAATGATTTAATAGTTAGGCTTCCTTCTGAACATAGTTGATAGTAGTACAAATTGTTTTTGTGAGACAAATTGAGAAATTTATAATTTATTATATAAGCAGTGACATTAAAAGCTGTCGTGGTAATGTTGCTTTCTAATCTCTATTTTTATCTGATTTTTCACTTTATTTCGTTCAGGTCGAGTTGATCATAGGATTTCATGACTTGCTTGCTGAGTATGGGCTTTGCTGCGCTGGTGAAAATGGCGAGGGTGAGCAAGGAGCTTTCCTCAGGTTTGCTATTAAGGATCTTTTTGCGATGGATGTCAAAGTTAAGCCCAATATTAGCTCTTCCG
>NW_010966177.1:313252-354550 GCF_000463585.1 Tarenaya hassleriana | reverse complement strand
CTTCCGATGGGCTTGGAAATGATTCTGCCTTACATGACAAATTATCTGAAACTGAATCAAAATCACTGGTGATGGAGATAGATAGTGAGAAAAATGAAGAGGACGAGGCTGCATCTATTAGGGAGGATGATTCTGAAGGGAAAATTGATAGGAACGGAGAACAGCTAGAACAAGAAAGCAAACAGATTCCAGAAAATGGGAAAGAACTTTCGGAAGAAGAGAAGGAGGAACTTGAGTTGTTAATTGATAATGCTTTAGATCAATGCTTTTTCTGCTTGTACGGTCTGAATCTTAGAGTTGATACCTCATACGAAGACGAACTTGCCGTGCACAAAAACAGTAGTCGTGGAGATTATCAAACCAAGGAACAATGTGCTGATGTTTTTCAATATGTACTGCCGTATGCCAAGGCTTCTTCTGTAAGTTTGCTCTCCTTACTTACCAGTACTTGTAATGTGGGGTTAGGATTCTGCATAGGATGCTATAGATTTGAGTCCTTCCTTTTAGATATCTTGTATTTGGTGCATGTATCTGTGCGTAGTCACAAAAGGGTTTTGTTTGGGGCAGTTGGTACTGGTTAAATTGTCTTTACAAGATCCTGTTCCAAATGAAATTTTCCGTTGCATAGCAGCCTAAAATTTGTATCAATAAACTTCTTGCAATTTAGTTCTTGTCCTATTTCCATATTCCAAGTCCAACACATCAAATTTTCTGTCCTGAAGCTTGCCTTACTTGTCTCAGTTTTTGACAAACAAGATTTAAGTACTCAAGAATGTCTCTCAAGCTGGGTTAAATACTTGTGTCCTATGTTTTAAAGATCTTCTGGCGAACCTCCAACATATCCTTTTCTTGTCTCAGAGAACTGGACTGGTCAAACTCCGGAGAGTCTTGCGAGCAATAAGGAAACATTTTCAACAGCCACCTGACGATATCCTAGTTGGCAATGTGATAGACAAGTTCCTAGATGACCCTAAGTTATGTGAAGACAAGCTCTCAGATGACGCTGGATCTGAAGGTTTCCGAGGAATCATGACTAAATTAATTCTTCCTGGGGGAAGTCTCAAACAGTACAGGGCAACATTGCTGCGAAGGTATACCATACTTGTTTTGTAAGGTTTTCTTCTGCCTGAAAAAAGCTTCCAGATTGTAAGTGTCTTAGCTTAATCCTTGGCATAGATAATCTCGCCATGATGACAAGGATATTCTAGGTTTTAGAATATAAATTGCCATGTGTTTGGATTTTCATGAAAAACAAATGTAGAAGTAACAAACTTGATAATTTTGCTCTTGTTGAACAACATCAACATCGCCTTAATCCCAAGTTTATTTGGGGTTGGATGCATGAATTCTTCTTTTCCACTCATTTCGATTTTGCGTCATATCCTCCGGTTAGAAAATTAGAGAGTATAAGGATAGAAGTGAAGAAACAAGGAAGGGGTAGGCCTAGACTTACTTGGGAACGAGTCATTAGGAATGATTTGGATGAACAAGAATAGGGAAATTCAAAAGGTGTATTTTGGGCTACTACTAAATGGATAGATAATGAACTTTTTGGTATTTGTTATGCTGGAATGACAAGAATGCTGTATTGATTTGATTCCAGCTCTGGCTCATATATGGATGTCTACCGAAACTTGTATTATTTCTTAGCTCAGTCAGAGGAAATAAGTGCTAGCGATAAATGGCCTGGTTTTGTGCTCACCAAAGAAGGAGAAGAATTTGTCCAGCAGAACGCAATTCTCATCAAATATGATCTACTCTATAACCCTCTACGGTTTGAGAGCTGGGAAAAGCTTGCCAATATTTATGACGAGGCGAGTTATTTTTTTGTTCTCTTCTGTGATGCTATTTTAACTCAGTAGAAAGTTCATTCTTCTGGTGTCTTGATCTTTGCTTACATTTGTCTTTTGGTTTTAACTAAGGCAGGAAGTAGACTTGTTGCTAAATGACGGGAGTAAGCACATAAATGTTACAGCATGGAGGAAGAATGCTGCTCTGTCCCAAAGGGTTGAAACAAGTAGAAGAAGAAGCAGACGTTGTTTGTTAATGAGTCTAGCCTTGGCAAAGACACCTGATCAGCAGGTTTCATTTGTCACCCTTGTTCATTTTGATGCGATTTCACCTTATTACCATGCCTTTAGATGGTACTGGATAAAAGGAAAAGAATTTGAAAAAATAAAACATGAAAAGTCAAAATTATATATAATCTGAAATTGACAGCCCTTGAAATAATTCAAATTTGAGGAAAAGGTTAAAATTGTCAAGTATACGTGACAACTGTTACCTTTTACCACTGGTCATCGGATAGAATTATACTCCATGGATCTCAGGAGTAGCTCCGAGGAAAGTATGGGGCATAAGCATGGGAGGGAAGACTTGAATCTATTCCAGACTGAAGCCTTGTTTTATATTCATGCTTTGCCATGCCAATACATCTGTAGCTTAAATCAGCTACCAGTCTTTTGATGATATCTAATATAGATTGCATTGACCAGCTAAACAGACAAGTAATATGTTTGATTATAAATATCTAAGATTACAGAACGGGTGCTTAAGTTAGTGGAGTGACTGAATAAATCTAGGGTTTTGATTGAGACTGGATTGTTGAGAGAGCATTGGATTCTTTTTTCATAATTCATACACTTTATTACAAGTATATCAATTCATGATTGTTAACATTTGTGCAACATTCTTCTGTTCTAGGCTGAGATACATGAGCTGCTGGCATTGGTATACTATGACAGCCTTCAGAGTGTTGTGCCCTTTTATGACCAGCTGTCTGTTTTACCCTCCAAGGATGCAAATTGGGCAACATTTTGTGAGAACTCAATGAAACACTTCAAGAAAGCCTTTTCACATAGGTACAGTCTTATTGAAGGATGTTTACTTTGATATATTCATTCATAGTTACACTCTTTTTTAACATGGTTATCTGCAGGCAAGATTGGTCACATGCATTCTACTTGGGGAAACTCAATGAAAAGCTTGGTGAATCATATGAGGTCTCATTATCATGGTATGACAAAGCTATGGCCTTGAATCCATCAGCGGTGGACCCTGTGTATAGAATGCATGCCTCTCGCCTGAAGCTTCTAAATGCTTGTGGAAAACAAAACATAGAAGCCTTAAAGGTTTGTTGTCTCCTGGCCCTCCTCCACTCTCTCTCTTTCTCATTTGTTAGGGATCTTTAATTCTCTTTGTTGACCTTTTAGTTACAGCTTGGTAGTTCGAAAAGAAAGTGTTCTTTGTGTAACTTCAATTGCATTTAAAAAAAAATCCACTATTATTTGGTTTGCTCTTCTATTTTTGTAGTTCATAATGGACGAGATGTTTATTTTCTTTTCAATCTTTTAGGTTCTCGCTTCTTATTGCTTTGATGGATCTATAAAGGATACCGCAATGACGATCATTGGTACAATGACTTCTGGTACTTCTCATGTGTCGGAAGAAGCTCAAGATAGGAACCTAGAAGCAAGTAATGCTAAAAAAAGAGAGGGGTCAATTCAGATGGAAGGGGTGTGGCATATGCTTTACAACGATAGCCTCTCTGCCTTAGGAATCTGCGTAGAGGGGGATCTTAAACATTTTCACAAGGCAAGGTACATGCTTGCCCATGGGCTGTACAAAAGGGGAGGCAGTAGTGATCTGCAGAGAGCAAAAGAAGAGCTTTCTTTTTGTTTCAAGTCATCTCGTTCAAGTTTTACCATCAACATGTGGGAGATTGATGGCATGGTGAAAAAAGGAAGGTGGGCTCACATTCTTACTTTTCTGTAGGGTTTTAAAGTAAAGTAATGGTAAAGCGGAAAGATTTTTTTGGAACAATGCTGATATCTACCCTTTGAAGACTATAACGATCTTCAAAAATTTAGTAAGGTTAAACTGGATTTGGTAGTTACTAATCCTGCCATGAATATTTACAAACATCAATCTACGTGTGCTTTCTTAGGTGGTGCGGGTTTTAGGGATTAGGAAGATTGATCCTCTTACTCAGGACTAACCAAACAGATTTAGGATTGTTGAAAATTGTTTCATGTAACATGTTTTCCTTCTACTACCTGTCAGGCGCAAAACTCTGGGTTTGGCGGGGAACAAGAAGGCTCTTGAAGTTAACCTCCCAGAAAGCTCACGGAAATTCATTACTTGCATCCGCAAGTACTTATTGTTCTATTTGAAACTACTGGAAGAAACTGGAGACATCAGCACATTAGAGCGTGCGTACAATTCTCTTCGATCGGATAAGAGGGTGAGGAATTTCCCCTTAGTACACAACTTTGTCTAAGAAGTGGAATTTTGTATCATGAGGTGAAATGATTTAAATCGTTAGATCTACTAAATGATATTGGTGGTGAAAATCCAAAGCCTGGTCAATTGTGCATATGGAATGAAATTTTGCACCATCAGGTAAAATCATATCATTTCAATTGTGTATCAGCCTTCTTCGATACGTAGTACATCAAGAGAGCAGACCGGCGATTTGTTAATGTTCCTAATCCCAATGTTTTATTCTTTTTAGGCGCTTATGTCATCATGAGTTGCATTTATTTGTCATCAGTTTCTTTGCTATTTGCTAATGTAATCCTTACAAATTTGAACTCAGTTCTCGTTATGCATTGAAGATCTTGTACCAGTTGCGATAGGAAGATACATCAATACACTGGTTTCCTCGATGAGTCAAGGTGAGTCTGCTGGATCCAAATCCCACCCTGACAGTCAGTTGGAGAAGATATTTTCATTGTTTCTAGAACAAGGAAGCATATGGCCAGAGATTTGCAATTTGCCTGAAACAAGAGGTCCGGAAATGTCCGAGAGCAGCTTAAACGGGTAATCGGCCTGTTTTTGACCCATGAATTATATTTATTTAAGGTTGCTCATTTGCTTTTCACTTCCTGATAGACAATCACCCTTTGGCAGATATCTCCACCGATATATTGTATCTCTTGTGCTAAATAACAAGGTTGAGACCCTGGAAACAATAAATGAAAAGTTCCGAAAGCGTTTCAAGAACCCAAAGTTGTCACATAGCAGCTCTGCTAAAGTTGGAAGGCATGCTTCTCTTGCTTGGTGCCGATCCCTGATAATAAGCTTGGCTTCGATCTCTCCCTTACAGCACATATCCCCAGCAGAAACTCAAGCAATAAACCCATCATATGGTTTTCTGGAAAATAGACGGATACTTTGTGTAGACATTCAGCCAGAAGAATTGTGGAGTTGTTCATTTGAGGATTCCACACAGTCACTAATGCTCGAGTCAAAATGGCGCCCACTTTTGTCCAAGATCAAGAACATAATAATCTCCAAGAAAGCTTCAGACGAGAATATGGACATTGCCAATTCTTTACTTAGAAGTTGTTACAATTTCTTCCGGGAAACCTCCGTGATGACGCTTCCTTCTGGTGTCAACCTCTATTTGGTACCACCTCATTTAGTAACTGGAGGACAAATACTTCCAGGCATGGAAGGAGTGGAAGTTGTCGATGTAAGCATCCCAAGGAAGCTTCTTCTCTGGGCTTACACACTGTTCCATGGCCATTGTCCAAGCATCTCTCAGGCCGTGAAATATATGGAAGAAAATGCCAAGGTGTGGGCCAAAACCATCCTGCACTTTGTTTTTTGTTTTGTTTTTCCATCTCTTGCATAATTAGTTGAATTTGGCTAATAAAATGCTTGAACGGGTTTGTGAAAAATCACAGCCAAAGATGAAGAGAGGAGCTGCAGCTTCATCAGCAATTCCATCTGCTAATACGGGTAAATTTATCGTGCTCTATCTGGAAAATTTTCCTCTTCCCTGCTGTTTTTTTTGTTAGTTTTGTTAAGGTTCTTACTTTGGACCTAGTATAGGGTTAAGGGTTAGGGTTTGCTCCTTCGACAGCTGTGATGATTTATGGTGTAGGTTTTAGTATATAGAGGTTTAGGATTTAGGGTTTCAGGTGGGCTCCTTCAACAGCCGATGTGATATATCTTTTGGCTGGTTGAGCCATTATCCAACGGTGGTTTCTAGTTTCTCGGAAAAATTGTAGTTCTTTGAAAGTGCCGTCTTCCTGAAACTCAATAACGCCTTTTTGTTCATGGATGATGATGGTGCATGAACACAGGTACTCCGAGAGAAGGAACAAGCCATCACGGTGGAAGCTGTGAACCACCCGAGCCATCCCCCGCAAAGAGCGTGCAAGCGGCAGGGGTGGGGGAAGAGGGTATTGGTGGCACAAACCATCCGGCTTCATCATCGTCCATGGAGATCCAAAGGAGCCTCTCAGTGGCTCCTCAGCTTCAGCATTGCAACAGTGTGGCTTCAGAGAAGAGAAATGCTACTGATCCTTAAGCTTTACCCTCACTTTTTATCCTTTTTTTTTTGTTTTTGTAGCTTTTGTTCACGGAAAAGAATTAGAGAATGCGTTCGTAACATGTCATAGTTTTAATCATTATAAGTTTAAATTCTCACATTTCTTTTGTTCTAATCATATGATGTCATGAAAAATTATCAATTCCTCAATTTTCTGTTGATTTATTTCACCTTTTTACGGCATAAAATGGCCACACCCCAAACAACGTTTACAAAACGATATTTTCACCCAACAATATTTTCGTATAAATATATTTCTATTATCATTTTGGAAATGTAATAGTCGTTTGAATTAAACTAAAATGATCGTTATTATCTTTATTTATTTTAATTATATTTTAAATGTAGTGTTATTCTAATACGAAGCACTTGCGTCATCCTTAACCATATCTTGGAGGAATCTTTTTTTTTTTCAAGGTGTTTTCCTAAATTTGACAATTTTTCCAAGTTTCCAACCCACTCAGAAGCGGGTATTTTGGTATTCGATTCGAGTTTGAGTTGAGAATAGTTTGGTTTAATTCTTTCGTTTTTTATAAAAATTGGTACTAATTGGTTATTATATTATATTTGGTTCGATTAAGTTTTTTTTTTGGTTTTTATTAAAAAATTAATTTTTTTTTAAATTTGGGTTTTCGGATTTTTTTTAAATTTGGATTCATTTCAATTCGATTTTAGAAAATTCGATTTTTTTTTTAAAAAATCAATATCATTTAGAAATTTTAGACGGATCGAATAAAAAAAATAACTTATTTTTTCGACTCAGAACCAGTATGGTTCGGTCATACAGACTAACTTATTCTTCTTTTCCAAATAAAAGCACGTACAAAAAATTATATTAAAATTATATTAAAACAAATTAAATACAATAAAATATATTTTTTGATACATTGAAATAAGATCGACATTTTTTATTATAGAACAAAATATTTTTTTTGTAACTTGTTTACGAATTTAAAGCGATTATTTTTTGACTAATCTAAAATTTATTTACGACTTTATATTTTTTTTGAAAACGTAAAAAATAGTTAATTTTGACGAGATTTAATCGAAATGTGATGAATATCTTCGAAAACATAAAAATCTTTCATCACTAATCCGATGTTAAACATTTGTCATATATTTTGAATTTGTATTTAAATATAACTAAATTTATAATATACATTTACATATTTTTAAATGTTTTTTGAATCATAACTTGCAAAATTATAATTTTAAAACAAAATATTTTTTTTAGATTATGTTTTTTAATTAATTAAAAAATATTCATCATTTCCGACGAAATCTAATTAAAAATAAATATTTTTTTACATTTTACAAAAATATAAAATCATAAATAAGTCTTTATTTAATTGTAAAATAATCATTTTAAAGTCATAAACTAATTATAAAAAGGTTTTTTTTATCTTATAATCATTTTATTCTTTTTCTAACATATTAATTTTTATTTTCAACTACTTTATCTCAACGTGACATATCACACATGTATATAGATAATAACAAAAAATACGGCGTTTGTCTTATTATAATACAAAATAACTTTTTTGAGATTTGTGTACGACTCTAATGTGACTACGATACAATTATCTTAACTTATTTTTACGACTTTTTAATTTTCATGAAAGTGTAAAAAAAATTCGTTAATTTGATGAGATTTCATTGAGAGACGATGAATAATTTCAAAAACATAAAAATATTTGATCACAAATCCAATATTAAATATTTATCACATTTTGTTAAGTTTATTTTTTAGCATAAGTAAATGTATAACACACATTTACTTGTTATTTGAACAATAACTTAAAGATATTATAGTTTTGAAACAAAATGTTTTGTAAATCACATTTCTTAGTTAATTAGAAGATATTTATCATCTACCGACGAAATGTTGTTAAAATTAACGATTTTTTTACATTTTTATAAAATTCAAAAGTTGTAATTAAGCATTAAGATAATTGCATAGTACCCACGTAAAAATCGTAACCAAGCCATAAAATAACTTGTTTTGTTTTATAATAACCAAATCTATTTTTTTTTATTTTGTTATTATATTCACTTTTTTTTTCAATATGTCAGAAAAAATAAACTTTGTTTCTATTTTTTTTACACATTGATTTGTATTTTTTTGTTAAAATATAATATTTTTATTATTTTGTTTTTATTATATTATTTTGTTTTTATTTTTATTATTTTTTGGTTTTTTGGATATCTCTTCTTTCGTCTTCCGTTACGCCCTATTATACTTCATAATCATCATCATCTTCCTCAGTTATTTTACACATGTTTTATGTTGACACACCTTTTTCATTAAGGGTTTTGACTCGACTTTAATTAAATCTTTATAGTAAGGTATATCAAAAATTGATGCGGGTATTTGTCAAGTTTACCCGCCCTAAATCGAATGATAGTTTTTTCGCCATGGAAACAAGAGCTTTGCTTGTGATCAAATATGCAGCAGCACCGAGCCAGTGTTTCGTCTTCTCGCGCGCGATCCATACCTTAGGTTTCAGCTCTTCTTCCTCGTCGACCTTTTCTCTCCCAAGGCACGTTAGAAAAACCCGCCAAATTGCTCGGAATCTCTCGTCGGCGGCTACCACTGCGAGTTCCTCTGTTCTTCAGCCACGGGACGTGTCTCGTTTGGCGGAGACTGCTCGAGACTGTCACCGAAGCGGAGGTAATCTTCGCTTTCCTATTCCTCTTGCGTCATTTGGATTGTCAGTGGGTTTTGATTCGTGTTGCAGAATTGGGTTCTCCTGGTTTATTTATCTCTTGGGTTTGCTCCCAAGATTCGGCAAGTTGTAGACTGGTACGGATTTCGCTTGGGGTTTTATAGTTCTTGTAGCATTGTGAGATTATACGATTTTTGATATCGTCGTAGTTCGAAGACATGTTGGTTTTTTTTTATTTTTATTACCAGTCTTTGAGTTTCAGAGTTTCATTGCATTTGTTGTGCTAACGGACAATTGAGTGACCAAAACCCTTAAATTATCATCCACTGGAACTCAATGTAAACAGTGTGGAACCAGCAATTAGAGCAGGTCCATCCCAACTCGGTAGACTAGCAAGATATGTGGTAGAGTGGTCTTCGAAAGCATGTTTTTTTCGAGTTTGTAATCCCGATTTTGTTGGCCCATCAGTTTGTTTAGGGTAAATCGTGAAGCAAACTTTGTCACGGTTAGAAATCGGTTCAGATTGCTTTCTGAATTGGTTGGAATTTTCAATATGATGCATTACTCTCAGTTTTGTGGTCAGCTGCTAATGATACTATCTATAAGTTGATAGACCCATATTGGCAAAGTTCGTCGAAGGTGGATTTCTAGATCTGTTTTTTTTTCCTTGGATGGCCCTTTATGCAGTTGAATTCATTGCATGTAAGATGGTTTGGATATATACAATGGAGGGGTGTAGATGTTGCGGTTAGAAAAGTGGATAATAAAGGAACGAGGTGGAGATAATAGGGAAGGGTACACTAATTAAGAATGATTTGAAATTATTACGAATTTCATAAGATTTAACTTCAAATCGAAATGAGTGAAAACGAAGAATTCATCCGGCCGACCCCAAATAAAATTGGGATTAAGGCGATGTTGATGTGGTCCTCTATGCAGTTAAAAAACAAATTTTCTTGATCATAGTTTCGGGCGGATTTCTGTACTATTGAAATAGTTGTGTCGACCCATTATCATATGCCTGTCTACGTAATCACAAAAAGAAGAGTTTACAAATCCATTCACATTTCAAGACAATCAATTGAGATCATCATCAGCCATTCTTCTCTTCTAGCATCACAAGTTTAGTCATTTATAACATGTAATGAAATGGGCAAAGGACACAAGTCGGGCTTCTGATCCACGAAGAAGAAGGAAAAGAACGGAAACGAAGGCAATGAACGGAAGATCAAACAGAAACAGCGGAAATCAAATCAGGGAACGCAAAAGCTTAAGACGAGGGGAAATGTCAGTCCTAGAGTTGGAAGCATCAGTTGAAGTCCTTGAGCCGCTTCTTGAGAATGTCCATCGATTTTTTTCGGCCAGTCTGCTTCGTGTTTCTGCTCGAAAGGCTACCGAAAATCCCATCAGGAGAGTCCTTGAACTTCTCACAGATCGTAGCCACCTTCTTGTAATCCAGCGTGTTGTAGTTCCTCTCCCTAATCACGGGGTTCATGAAATTCTCGGGCTGGCTGCTCGACAACAGATTCACCAGTTGCCTAGCTTCAATCAGATAGCTTCTAAAGCTCCCGTCCTTGTAGATCTCGCTCAGCTCGGTTGAGTGGTACCGCTCATCCGCAAAGGTTTCTACCACTTTCAGGTCATAGTTGATAGCCGAGACTGCGTTAGCATTGAATCTCTTGACACTGTCGCTGAGAAATGCCGAAACAATGGAGTTGGATATATGCTCAAGAGCCCCGACTCCAACTTTGTATAAAGCATCCATTGGAAGGATTTGTTGTGCCGTTGACATTACGGTCTCGAGGTAAATAATAACCTCGTTCATGTATTCGTGTGGACCCTGTGGGATTTCCTCAGTTGTCCAGTTGACGTTTTCCGTAAGGCTCATGAACTCATCCAGTTTGGTGTTGACAACATTCAATAAAGCGAGATATGCTGCATCTCTCGATGTTTTCAGGACCACCTTGGCTGCCAAACTGGCTCGAGGCTTTGCAACAGATCTGCTTGGGATCCCGCATAGTTGAGCTGCATGCCGGAGAAAATAATCGCAACCCTTTTCGAGGAAAGCTATATTTGCTGCAATCTGCATAGCTTGAGATACACCAATCGCATTGTTACTAACAGTGTCGAGTATAACTTCATTCAAGACGTCGATTAAGATCTTGTCTAGATACTTCTTCACAACATTGAAGAAGTTGGTGTGTAACCCGTAGGACAAGTAATCAACAGATCCCTTGACAAATGATCTTATGATGCGGCAAACATCGGGTACCATAGAGGAGAATGGTGCAATGTATGTGAAAGCCGGCATTATATCCGATGTCTGAAGATCAAATGACAAGACATTGTTTTCGTAGTCTGCTTCCTTCTTTATTACCATTTGCTGATAAGTGTCATTCGAGATAGCGGTAACGATCTGCTGCCTACATTCTTCGAGAAGAAGCTCGTGGTATTTGTCTCGGCTTTTGTCAAGGGCATCAAGAATAGGACCCACTTCATAACCATACTGTCTAAGGGTTGTACTAAGGAGAGTGACATAATCTTTCACCAAAAGTAGATGTGTTGGTGAATCCATGCCGCAAAACTGGTCCTCCAACACTGATACAATTTTCGAAACAGCTGTTTCCCACATAGTGTCAAGTTGGTCAGAAGACAAGAACCCACCTGCTGTCCTAACCACCCGGTCTTCCACGATAAAATAGCCTGCAATCTGTGCTAGGTATGTTTGATATGATTCCACAAATGGCTGAGCTGCAGAAATTTGCAGATCTGAGTTTAGCTGCAATTGCCGATTCTTATAGTAGTAGTCACGGAATCGCTCCGGGATTCCTAGTACAGTGTGGATGTGATATGCTCGATAAAGAGGCGTCAGATCAAACTTCAATACAGAATCTTGTTCCGAATCTTCGACATCTAAAGTGTATGCTAACTCTCCAAACCCCACCATGTTTTGTTCCTCGGCTTTTCTCTGACGTTCCAGCATTTCTTCTTCCCTCTGGCGAGCTGAAGAGGTGAGGCCAATAGCAGTCTGACCAATATCCTTGGCAGAACTTCTAATGTGAACCAACCATTCGTTAAATTGGCTGCAGGCCTTCTTCTCGATATGTGACTTGATCACTGGGATTCTCTTCTCTATTACCAACTTCAGAATCTTAACCGGGATAATCTGAAGGTAGTTCCTCTCAATCAGATCAAGGGTCTTTAGTGCAGCGTAAAACTGGCCTTCGGACACGTAATTGTTACACTTAAGGCACAGATCCAGAGCTTGAACACAGATCTTTGACATTTTGAGAGCTACAGTTACATTCTTCTTGATGGCATAAGATTCGAGAAGCTCTTCCAATTTGACCAACAAACCACTGCCCACTTCCTGCAGCCGAAAGTTATCACTTGCAAGGTCACTTTTAAGCTCTTCGGCATCAACTAGCACACCACGGAGCTCATCGACTGCAACAATGAATTCCTCGTAGTGGGTCTTGCAAAGCTCCTCGATTTCAACTTCCTTCTTTCTCACAACATGTTTGAGCTGGTGAACAAGAGGCTCAGGCCGCCCCATCTCAAAAGCATGCCTAACAAGAGGGCCTATGTCATCGCCATTTCCAATCATGGTTGCAAGAACTAAATCTTCTCCTGTCTCTCCATTCTCAGTAACAGTCCTCCTTTTAGGTTTGACCTCCATCGCTGTAGCAAAGCACCAATAAAAAGACATCAACCAAACCGTCACAGGCAGTAACTAGTGTCCCTCCCCGTGGAAAAAACAAGCCGGGGGAGAATTCAACTGTAAATAAGACCAAACATCACAAGGCAGCTAACATGTAGGAAAATGTATGTGTAATTTTACAAACAAGGTGTCTGTTCGAAACCTTAGTAAATTAGCCATCTTTGTGTCCAAGAACATTTAGGCATTCATCATTGGATATATGTTGACATGAGTAACATGCCAATGATTCATCTCCATTTGCATAAGTGTAACCCCAAAAATCATCGTTCTCCATTGTAAGAGCTAGAAACTCGTAATCTATCCTTATAAACAAAGACGCTTGAATTCTGCCACAAAATATTCACAGAAGCGGAAAAGGATGAAATGGGGAAGACGATGATCTAGTACCGTCTCCAGGCTCCGATTCCGCAGATGTTTAGATTGAGAACCCGAAGCTTCTTCGTGATGATCTGCAGGTCCAAATTCAATATCACTTCGTCCGTGTTCCTCGTGGGTCGATCTGGTGGAGCCGCTCAGAAGCTAGAATCGAGATCAGAGGCGCCCAATCACACGAAAAGGGAACGTTAAGACTCGAAGAAGGGATCGAATTCGGCGAACCCGGTGAAGAAAAAGCGAGATCTTCGAAGAAGACGAGGAGAGGGAAAAGCCACAGCTCACCGATGGCCGGAGACGGTGAAGGAGAAGATGTCGTGTGGGGAAATCGTGCTGGAGGAATGAAATGCAATCTCCACAGACGTGGTTTTTTGAGCAAGGGGGTTCGAGTAAATTATAGATTAATTAATTTATCAAATATTGGGAAAAAAACACAACTTTTAACTTTGACAAAATTAAACCTAAAGAAAACACCAAACTTTTAAAATTATCTAAAATAATACTTAAATTATTCGATGAGTATCATATTAATTATTCGAAAAATTGATTGAATTTGATGGAAGATTTGAAAAAAAAAAACTTGTTTTATGGATTGTTTGTTAACATTTCTATCTTGTAAAGAATGTAATAGAAATTTTGTTTTTGAGCAAAGGAGATGAGGAATGTTTTTGTTTGAGCAATTATCAGTATAAATAATAAGTATATTAAATAAAATACAATCATAATTAACGTAGATTTGTCTTCCTTGTTTAGTGGAGTTTAGGTTAATTGATTCACTCCAAACGGCCACAAATTATCCTAAGCTTACAAAACTTCAAATGGATTTGTTATATGGTGTGTCTATATATATCAAATTGGAATTGGATTGGATTAGATGGGTTAACCCGAGTCAACCCAATTATATTTGTATTTGGATTATTCTTTTGGATTAAACATATTTTACGGGTTAAATGAATTAATCCAATTAAACCAAATAACCCATTAAAATATTTTATTCTTTATTCTTTGTTATAATTAGAGATGAACATTCAATTCAATTATTTTTTATTAACTAAATCGGACCGAATTAACAATTGATAATGAATTCGTAGAATCTAAAATAACGGAACTCCAAATCGAATCGAACTAAATTGATTAAAATTTAATAATCATTTGTTTATGATTTCTAAAAAATATGAAATAGCCAAATCCAAATTGAATCCAATCGGTATGAATTACTCTATTTGTTCGGTTCGGATTCGATTCGAATTCTTAAAAACTCATTTTTTTAAAAACAGTTCTGGTTTTTTTTATTTATTACTCGGACTCATTCGAATTCAGACTTGGTTTGATTCGATTTGGTTCATTTCGTTATGATTTCGAATTCGATTTGGTTCGATTGGAATTTTATTGGTTTGGATTCGCTGTGAATTTGAATTTGAATTCAGTTTGGTTTGGTTAGAATTCAGATTCGACTTCGTCCGGATTCGATCCAGTTCAAACATTTATATATTTTTTTGTGAATAGAAAACTATTTTGAAAAGGTATAAAAAATTAGAATTTGCAAGTATAGAAAATGAGATCTCTATATCTAATTTTAATATTTTCTCATCAATGTTTTAAAATTTTTTAAATTCTATATTATATTTTTTAGTTTTAAAATATTTAATTTTTATTAGTAAAATGAATATTCCAACGGATTTAATTTTATTATTTTATATTCAATTTTTTTTCATATATATATATATATATATATATATATATTATATAAATAATATAAATTAATTATTAACTAATTAAATTAAATAGGTTAATTTGATTTTATAAGTTAAACCCAACCCACATTAAGTTATTAACTTATTATTGTTAGATTGTGTTGATCCCGCAGATGTGGGATTCAGAAATTCAGACAGAATTTCCAAAAGAAAAGAAATTTTTTTGAAGTGGGTTAAGTCGAGGCTTGTGTTAGACACAATCTCCTCAAGACGAAATTGCCCCGTTATCAAGTGGTTACGGTTTACGGCAATCGTCTCCAAGATACAACGACTTACGATTCTACAAAAGCACCACCTGCTTTAGAGAATCCAACGAACTACAAAAGTTCAGAACTCTTTAGAGAAAAGGTTTGAGATTATTTCTTTCTGAAAGGAAGAATGCACTCAGAAAAAATGGGATGCTGAAAATGATCCTATGGGCGCCCTATTTATAATATTCGGGGGTTGCTACGAAAACATGGGAAGGAAGAGGCTCCACCCTTTCAACCAGCGGTTCTATCTAAATCGTTCCAAAAGGAAACGTTTCGTCAAGAACGCATTGGTTCGAAGCCCAACCGTCCCACATCGACGCGCAACTTTAAATTTTAAATCCCACATCGAAACGTTTTTAACTGAATCGAAAAGTCCCGAGTGGAACTTTCAATTCAAATTTTAAACGTTCCGCTCAGGGAACATTGCTCATTTTCTCCCAAAGAGGAAGAAGTGGGACCAAGCATTTGTAGCTTTAGTCAATCTTGAGCTTGAACATTGTTGACTCAAGGGGAGCTCTTTTTATAAGGAAGCTTCTTCCTTCCTCTTGGCCAAAACTTTAGATGTGGGACAAACACACATATAAGGAAGCTTCCTTCCTTGTGCTTTGTCATTTTTCTAATGTGGGACAAATGTTCTTTTTCCACATTTTTACATTTATTTTGTATAAATTAATTTCTCATTCACCACAAATTGGTTTTAAGAAATTAATAACATTTGCCCAAATTTTCTAACAATCTCCCACATGAATGAAAATTAATGAATGCATAAAAATTGTTTATTCCAAAGAGTTCCGATGAATTATTATTGCATCGGGATGGTAGTTTTTTGCCTTGAACCTTCCTTAGTGAAATACTGTCGGGCATACTAACTAGTTGGTGGACGTGATGCCTTGAACCCTCAGTTGTATAACATATACCAAGACAACCAGTATTCACACAATAATATTTCTAACTTTCGTTTTTGTTCTCATGTTGTTGTCCGTTTCGGCCATGGACCATATCTTGGATTCATAAGTGTTTTTTTTTTTTCTTATAGGAGCGGCCATCATAACTCCTCACTTATATAGGTGATCTTACCTACCGAACTTTATGTCGAAAGTATTCTGCTATACTCTACCTTATTTAAGGTGTAGGAATCATTAAGAATTCAATATGGAATTCAACCTCACCACGATACGCAGATTTTCCTTACACTTGGATTATCGCTTTAGGAATGAGATGGAAATAAGTTCCAAGTGTTCAACTGAACTTCCATAACTTGGTTTTCCCATTGAACCAAGATCTTGGGATCTCCAGTCAACAAGGTTGGGTTACCGCTATGGTCATTCTTTTAATTCGTGGATTTTAATCCCATTCCTCTCGATAACTTGTACAATTGATCTCGATTAAGGCCTTTCGTTAACGGATCTGCTAAGTTTTCCTTAGACTTAACATAATCTATGGTTATTACACCATTTGAGATCAATTGTCGGATGGTATTATGTCTACGACGTATATGTCGAGATTTACCATTGTATATACTATTTTGTGCCCTACCAATTGCTGACGTACTATCGCAATGTATCATAACAGCAGGCACGGGTTTGTTCCAACACGGAATATCTTCTAGAAAGTTACGAAGCCATTCAGCTTCTTCTCCAGCCTTATCTAAGGCTATAAACTCGGACTCCATTGTAGATCGAGCTATACACGTTTGCCTAGAAGATTTCCAGGAGATTGCTCCTCCACCGATGGTAAACACATAACCACTAGTGGCTTTTGAGTCATTAGTATCTGATATCCAATTCGCATCACTGTAACCTTCTAACACAGCTGGATATCTAGAATAACACAAACCATAATTTCGGGTATACTTTAAGTATCTAAGTACCCTTATCAAAGCTTTCCAGTGATCTTCGTTTGGATTACTTGTGAATCTACTCAAGTAGTTCACTGCATATGCAATATCAGGTCTAGTACAATTAGTTAGATACATCAAACTACCAATGATCCTTGCATATTCCACTTGAGAAACTGGATCTCCTCGATTTTTACCTAGATGACAACTAATGTCAACAGGTGTTCTAGCTGGAACACAATCAAACTGATTGAATTTCTTAAGAACAGTCTCAACATAGTGAGATTGTGATAAGAAAATTCCTTCTGGTCCTTTTAAAATCTTTATTCCTAAAATAACATCAGCTTGATCCATGTCTTTCATGTCAAAATGTTTATTCAACATCTTCTTTGTATTCATGATTATATCATGAGTACTTCCCAAGATTAACATATCGTCCACATATAAACATACAATGACGTATTCATTTGCATTATTTTTAATGTAGACGCATTTATCACATTCGTTGATTTTAAATCCATTTGACAACATTGTTGTGTCAAATTTAGCATGCCACTGTTTAGGAGCTTGTTTTAATCCGTAAAGGGATTTAACTAGTTTGCACACTTTTCTTTCTTTTCCCGGAGCCACAAACCCTTCAGGTTGTTGCATGTAAATTTCTTCTTCCAATTCGCCATTCAAAAAGGCTGTTTTTACATCCATTTGATGTATTTCCAAATTGTATAGCGCTGCTATAGCAATTAATACTCTTATGGACGTAATTCGAGTTACTGGAGAATAAGTGTCGAAGAAATCGTGTCCTTCGACCTGTTTATACCCTTTAGCTACTAGTCTAGCCTTGTATTTATCAATTGATCCATCTGCTTTATATTTTCTTTTTAGCACCCATTTACATCCTAGAGGTTTACATCCAGGTGGGAGATCAACCAACTCCCAAGTATGATTATGCATGATGGACTCAATTTCGCTGTTTACAGCTTCTTTCCAGAATGGAGCTTCTGGACTTGAGAATGCCTCTTGCAAAGTTCTCGGTTCATTTTCTATCATATATGATAGAAAATCAGGACCAAAAGACTTTTTCACTTTTGTCCTTTTACTGCGTCTTGGTTCATCTTGCTCAGATGTCTCAATTGCAGTTTTGTATGTTCTTTTGTTAGAACCTATTTCTTTTCGTCTTGCCGGAAAAATATCTTCAAAGAATACTGCATTCCTGGACTCAATCGTCATTCCTTCAGTTAGATCCGAAATTTCAGATTTATGTACCAAAAAGCGATAAGCACTACTGTTTTGTGCGTATCCAATAAAGATACAGTCGACAGTTTTAGGTCCAATCCTAACTTGTTTAGGCTTAGGTATTTCTACTTTAGCCAAACACCCCCACACTTTGAGGTATTTATAAGATGGTTTTCGTCCTTTCCATAACTCATATGGAGTGATATTCATTGTTTTATGGGGAATCTTATTAAGAATATGATTTGCTGAAAGTATAGCTTCCCCCCACAAGTTTTGAGGTAGCCCTGAGCTTATAAGCATTGCATTCATCATCTCTTTAAGAGTACGATTCTTACGTTCAGCAATTCCGTTCGATTGTGGAGAGTATGGAGCCGTTGTTTGATGGATTATTCCAGACTCGACACAGAACTCCTCAAAAGGTGATACATACTCTCCACCTCTATCACTTCGAATCATTTTGATTCTAGCAGTGTGTTGGTTTTCAACCTCATTTTTATACCTTTTAAAAGCATCTAGAGCTTCGTCTTTACTTCTTAAAAGATATATTACACAGTACCTTGTACAATCATCAATGAATGTGATGA
The DNA here is from genome assembly GCF_000463585.1 of Tarenaya hassleriana. NCBI lineage: Eukaryota > Viridiplantae > Streptophyta > Magnoliopsida > Brassicales > Cleomaceae > Tarenaya > Tarenaya hassleriana. The sequence continues at coordinate 335,792 of NW_010966177.1, read as the reverse complement.
AATACTTTTTACCACCTCTTGTTTGTACAAACTTCAAATCACATATATCAGTATGAATTAACTCAAGAGGTTTCGTCGATCTTTCCACCGAGTGAAAAGGCGTTTTTGTCATCTTTGCTTCAACGCAGACTTCACACTTTTGTGAGTCTATTTTGAACTTCGGGATGAGTTCCAAGTTCACTAACTTTCTCAATGTATTGTAGTTTACATGTCCTAATCTATCATGCCATAAATTAGAACACTCAGTCAAATAGGAAGAACTCTTATCTTTATTATCAAGATTACGAAGTACAGTCATTACATTGAGTTTGTAGAGCCCCTTATCGAGGTATCCTCTTCCTACAAATAGTCCATTTTTGGACAATACAACTTTGCTAGATTCTATAACTAGCCTAAATCCCGCCTTGTCTAGTAGGGACCCTGACACCAGGTTTTTGCGGATGTCTGGGACATGCAGAACATCAATGAGCGTTAGCTCCTTCTCGGATGTCATCTTCAACACCACTCTTCCAAGTCCAACTATCGGAGATGTCTCGTTGTTAGCCATGAACAACTTCCTTCCGTTGATGGGAATGTAGGACGAAAACATCTCTTTGTCGGCACATATGTGTCGTGTTGCACCTGTGTCAAGCCACCACGTTTTGGGATTATCCACCATGTTAGCTTCGAAGACTACTGCGGTCAAGGACATCTCATCAAAATCCAATGGAACCGTTTGATTTGTGATTAGGTGAGCCTCCTTCTTGGGATTCCGACAATCTTTAGCAAGATGGTTCGGTTTTCCGCAGTTGTAGCAATTTCCTTTGAATTTCTTGGCTTTGGAAGTCTTCTTTTTGTTTTTGAAATTCTTCCTCTTCTTTCCCGTACTAGGTTCTGCAAGATTGACTTTGACTTCCATTGCTTTCTTGTCGCTTTTGACTTCAGCTCGACGATTGTCTTCCTCTATCCGAAGTCTCACGATCAAGTCTTCAAGCCCCATCTCTTTGCGTTTATGCTTGAGATAGTTCTTGAAATCTTTCCACAACGGTGGCAACTTCTCAATGATAGCAGCCACTTGGAAAGATTCACTCAACTTCATTCCTTCAGAAATGATTTCGTGAAGGATGAGTTGTATTTCTTGCACTTGGCTGATCACCGACTTGGCATCAACCATTTTGAAGTCGAGAAATTTTCCGACGACAAACTTCTTTGTGCCGGCATCCTCCGTTTTGTACTTCTTCTCTAAGGACTCCCAGAGTTCCTTAGCCCTCTTGAATGGACTGTATATATTATACATCGCATCATCCAATCCATTTAACACATAGTTTCTGCATAGAAAATCTCCATGAATCCATGCATCATATGCATTCTTTCTTTCTGTGTTGGTTTCTTCATCCGAAACCACAGGTGGTTCCTCGGTGAGGAAACGAGCCAGATTAAGAGTGGTTAGATAGAAAAACATCTTTTGTTGCCACCTCTTAAAGTCCACACCATTGAACTTCGCTGGCTTTTCCCCTTGTGCAGGAACAGATCCTACCGGGGTCGTTCCTTGGGCAGAAACAGATCCTACCGGAACGCTCACTTGTGCAGGTACAGTTCCTTGTCCAGGAACAGACCCTACTGGAGCACTTGAAGCACTATCCATGTCTTATAGACACAAATTTTTTGGGATTATCCACCATGTTAGCTTCGAAGACTACTGCGGTCAAGGACATCTCATCAAAATCCAATGGAACCGTTTGATTTGTGATTAGGTGAGCCTCCTTCTTGGGATTCCGACAATCTTTAGCAAGATGGTTCGGTTTTCCGCAGTTGTAGCAATTTCCTTTGAATTTCTTGGCTTTGGAAGTCTTCTTTTTGTTTTTGAAATTCTTCCTCTTCTTTCCCGTACTAGGTTCTGAAAGGTTGACTTTGACTTCCATTGTCTTCTTGTCGCTTTTGACTTCAGCTCGACGATTGTCTTCCTCTATCCGAAGTCTCACGATCAAGTCTTCAAGCCCCATCTCTTTGCGTTTATGCTTGAGATAGTTCTTGAAATCTTTCCACAACGGTGGCAACTTCTCAATGATAGCAGCCACTTGGAAAGATTCACTCAACTTCATTCCTTCAGAAATGATTTCGTGCAGGATGAGTTGTATTTCTTGCACTTGGCTGATCACCGACTTGGCATCAACCATTTTGAAGTCGAGAAATTTTCCGACGACAAACTTCTTTGTGCCGGCATCCTCCGTTTTGTACTTCTTCTCTAAGGACTCCCAGAGTTCCTTAGCCCTCTTGAATGGACTGTATATATTATACAGCGCATCATCCAATCCATTTAACACATAGTTTCTGCATAGAAAATCTCCATGAATCCATGCATCATATGCATTCTTTCTTTCTGTGTTGGTTTCTTCATCCGAAACCACAGGTGGTTCCTCGGTGAGGAAACGAGCCAGATTAAGAGTGGTTAGATAGAAAAACATCTTTTGTTGCCACCTCTTAAAGTCCACACCATTGAACTTCGCTGGCTTTTCCCCTTGTGCAGGAACAGATCCTACCGGGGTCGTTCCTTGGGCAGAAACAGATCCTACCGGAACGCTCACTTGTGCAGGTACAGTTCCTTGTCCAGGAACAGACCCTACTGGAGCACTTGAAGCACTATCCATGTCTTATAGACACAAATTTCGTCTTGAGATTGTTGATCCCGCAGATGTGGGATTCAGAAATTCAGACAGAATTTCCAAAAGAAAAGAAATTTTTTTGAAGTGGGTTAAGTCGAGGCTTGTGTTAGACACAATCTCCTCAAGACGAAATTGCCCCGTTATCAAGTGGTTACGGTTTACGGCAATCGTCTCCAAGATACAACGACTTACGATTCTACAAAAGCACCACAACGTTTCGTCAAGAACGCATTGGTTCGAAGCCCAACCGTCCCACATCGTCTGCAACTTTAAATTTTAAATCCCACATCGAAACATTTTTATCTGAACCGAACAGTTCCGAGTGGAACTTTCAATTCAAAATTTAAACGTTCCGCTCGGGGAACTTTGCTCGTTTTCTCCCGAAAAGGAAGAAGTGAGACCAAGCATTTTTAGCTTTAGTCAACCTTGAGCTTGAACATTGTTGACTCAAGGGGAGCTCTTTTTATAAGGAAGCTCCTTCCTTCCTCTTGGCCAAAACTTTAGATGTGGGACAAACACACATATAAGGAAGCTTCCTTCCTTGTGCTTTGTCATTTTTCCAATGTGGGACAAATGTTCTTCCTCCACATTTTTACATTTATTTTGTATAATTAATTTCTCATTCACCACAAATTGGTTTTAAGAAATTAATAACATTTTTCTAACAGATTGATCCAAATCGACCCATTAATTATACTAACTCACTTGGGTTGGGTTTAAATGGACTGATTAATCCAAATTGACATGACACTGGTGCTACCAAATCATCTAGATCGTGTATAGGGCTGTATGTGCTGAAGGTTTGATCGTGAATTCCCATTAGGAGTATATGTGGCAGCACTAATAAACGTACGTTAAAGATAGTGGAGTCATATACCCCATTTAATTAATTAAAAAATGTTAATATCTTTATAATTTTTAAATTATAAATAATATTAGCAAATACCCCTAATAAAATAAAAGTTATATCTATAAAATTATATATATATATATATATATATATAATTATTGTCCGTTTTGTAAAACTTTGTAAATCCGTCACAGTGGCGCATTTTTTACTTCAATATTGTGATGTCTATTTATATATTCTATATTTTCGTTTATCCCTTCATCTCTAATCTTACATCAATATCATTATCTTGACATGATTTTTAAAAATATCCAAGTAAAAAATAAACTACAGTCATGACATTATCATGACGATAATTGAAATAGTATATAGATTCGAAATTAGCATCCAAAAAGAAATGACATAATTTAGAATTTTGAAATAAAGGATGAATAGTAAAATAATTTTTCGAATGAAAAATTTATTTGTATTTTTTTTCCAAAAGACAAAAAATCCCAAAGGAAAGGAAAGTTAATATTGTCTTTATAAACTGAATCTCATACTTAATATGCCATTCCATATATTAACAAAAATTAACATTAAAAGATTCTTCAATATCTTTGAAATAACATCTAAACGATTTATCAACCATGTTTATAGTTATCTTCATGTTGTAGCTATGTTCGACATATTATAAATTTTCATTTGTCAAAACCTTTTGAAAACGTAAAAGAATAGTATTTATATTTGAAAGATAATCTTGTGCAATTTATCTCTTTCTTTGTTTTCAATTCGCATATGGTTATATTCGTTGTTGATATTCTTCCATCATAACTAAGTTTTGATGATCTACAAGTCGATCGACCAATACAACAAATAATTGGTCAATTATTTTCCAAGGTCCTGAGTTGATTTAGTTGTTGAAGATGATAAAGGTGTTGCTTACTTCACTGTCTTCGGTATAAAAATGACTAAACTGCTTAACATTTGTGTTTCGAAATCAATTGGAACAAATATTTATTATACGTATTTCAAATTTATTCAACATTTTATGGTTCATTTTCATGATGAATATTATTACAATATTAATAAATATTTAATTTGTTTATATGACTTAAAAATAAGTTACTAATTTAGGTGGTGAAGAAAAAAAGGTAGAGATATCGAAGTGTTTTATCCATATAATCGGGAAACAAATGAATTTTTAAATTAAAGCGATATTGTATAATTTCACAATTAAACACCATTTGTGACAGTGTCACGTATATTTGACGATACTTTAAGATTCAAATATAAGAAAACAAAAGATACAAATATCGCAAAGGTAATTAAAATAAAATATTTGTTAAAAAATTATATTATTCATTATCAGTAAAATGTTTTTGTCATAATGTTAATAATTGTAGAATGATGCATAAGAAGACCCATGAGACTTGGATAAATCTGAAAATACCAAGAATTTGGAAAACAAGCACAATACAAATAAAGTTTTCGTGAATAGTAAAATGATTTTTCGAATTAAAAATTTATTTGTATTATGGTTTTTTCCAAATGGCAAGAAATCTCAAAAGAAAAGGAAGTCAATATTACCTTTAGAAACTAAATTTGATACTTATTATGTTATTTCTATATATTAACCAAAATTAACATTAAAATATACTTAAATATCATTGAAATAACGTCTAAATTATTTATCTCCATTTCCTAACCATGTTTAGAGTTATTTCCATTTCCTAACCATGTTCGACGTATTATAAATTTTCAACTGTCCAAACACTTTCAAAAGACTAAAAAAATAGTATTTATATTTGAAAGATAATCTTAAACAAATCATCTCTTACTTTGTTTTTAATTCACTTATGACTGCATTTAATATTGATATTCTTCCATCATACATGATAATCTACGAATCAGTCGACTAATACAGCGAATAATTGGTCGATAATCTACATAATTTTTTGATAATCTACATACTTTTTCCAAGATTTCGAGTTGAATTAGTTATTGATGATGATAAATATATTGCTTTCTTCACTGTTTTCGATACAAAAATGATAAATTACTTAACATTTGTGCTTATAACTCAATCGGAACAAATGTACATTATTCTCTATATTTGAAATTTCTTCAAAAATTTATGGTTCCTTATTTTACTTGTTAGCTATTTTTCATGATGAATATTATTATAATATTTATATATTTAATTTGTTTACATGATTTAAAAATAGGTTACTAATTTAGGTGGTAAAGTAAAAAGCGTGGAGATACCAAAGTGTTTTACCTATATCATAAAAAAAATTAAATTTTCAAATTAAAATGATATCGTATAATTTCACGACTAAACATAATTCGTTCACTGTGTCATGCATATTTGACGGTGCTTTAAGATCCAAATATATGAAAGCAAAATATACAAATATTGCAAATGTAATTAAAGTTAAATATTTGTTAAAAATTGTATTATTAACTATCTTTAAAATATAAGGGAAAATGGCATTTTCCTATATGGATTTATACAAAAGTGATATTTTCATACATCAATTTTTAATTTTACAAAATCCTACACTCGAATTCAAAATTTAACAAATTACTACATGGATTATTTAAATTGAGGGTAATTAACAACATAATCGAAAATGACGTTAAGTTTAGCAGATTTCCGTTAAATGGCCTGCTGATGTGGATTGACACGTAGACTTTTTTCCATGTCAACAAAAAAATTCCGAAATAAATTAAAAAAGTGAAATCGAAAAAAAAAATAATCCCCAAATCTGATTTAGGGTTTCAATTTGTATTCGTTCTTCGCATCTCTTCTCTTCATTTTGTGCTTCTCTTCTCTCTGAAGAAGAGACCGTCATCGTCGCCCATCGCCCGTCGTCACTTCTCATTGTTCGCCATAGTCATTTCTCGGGTTCCCGGTCGTCGCCATCGACCGTCGTCTGGGCTCCGTTGCATTCGCTCTCTCTCACGACGCTTATTCCTTCGTTCTCTCTGTCGAAGGTTCTCTCTCTGTTTCTGTTAAATTATTTGGTGTCACCCGATGTTTCTCCTGTGTTTTCTCTGCTTGTCGGTGACCCTCTGACATCGTTTATGGTTGAATAGGTTGGACGGTTTGTTTAACGGCAAGTTTTGAATGACATTTGAGTTCTATGTGTAGTGGAAGGTTGTGTAAACAGGTTTGAAAATAGATGTATGTTGTTCTTGTTGTTAGGATGTTAGAAATTTGGATTTTAGACTTGATTATTCTGTTGTAGAAAGCGGTTCATTTGTGGTTGATGTTTCAATTGGGTTGAATATTGTTGATGTTAAACGGTATTGTGTTCGAGATTTTGGAAAATTAATGACCTCTTAATGAACTCGCATACTAGATGAGTTATATCTTAGATGGAGCTTCAAAATCGAGTAGAAGGTCAATTTGGAAGAAAGCCGAACCAATTCCTTTTTCCACGACAATGTGAATGCGGAGCTCCTATTATGCGGTTGACATCTAAAACTGAAGCTAATCCTGGCAGAGTTTTTTTTCGATGTGCAACACATGTATTGGTATATGTTTAATTTTTATGGATCAATGTTGATGTAGTCTTGAATATTGATTTTGTGATGTACATGCATTTTTAGGGGAATCAAGGACACGCGTTCAAATGGGCGGATGAAGCGATATGCGAAGAAATTGAGGACTTACGTATCCAAAATCAAAACATCCTTCATGCCGCGGATAAATTGAAGGCTGAAGTGGAGCTATTGAAAGGAAGTTTGTATAAAATGTTTGTCGTCATCGTCAGTTTACTGTCTTATGTCTGTATTATTATGTCATTCCTCGCATTTGAAGGGTGAGTTATGCTGTGTATGAAAACCGTGATGAATTATGTTGTGGGTTGATGTCGGTTGATGCTTTGGACATCTATGATCTATTTTTTTGAACATTCTGTTATGTGTCGGAAAAGTTTAAATGGATGAATGATATTATTGATCATGTTATTATGGTATTGTTTTGATTAATGTACAATAAATATGGTGCATTATCATATGTGTGGATGAAGAAACTAAATATTTTGTTCCAAAAAATATAGTCCGACATGGCACAATTTCATTTATAAAACATGACCAACATTAAGTTGAAGAGTAGATATATTCATACGTATCCAAAACGACAATAACTCAAAACAAACGTAGGTGCAAGACAATATTATATGTTCTTGACATGAGGGCAAACATGAGTTTAGATGTTAGATAAACATCCAAGTGACCAAAAAATTCACTAGAAACATACGTCATCAGATTCCATGAGATTGGTCTCCAAGTGATCTGCAAGAAAAATTTTATATTAGTATAAAAACCGAGCAATTTGTATCTAGCCAAATAAAATCCCCAAACTTACCCGATGTTACTATTGTTAGATCGATTGTCTTGTCTAGGTATTGTGAACGGATGTTGGCGAGTTGTAGATGTCCCGATATTAGTAGACGACATCTCGAGGAGAATACGACGTCTATTGTTCGAAGGAACTTCAGATTGCGCAGTTTGACTCGATTGAGTTGGAATAGAAGTCCCTAGCACAAAAAATTTACGATTTAGTTTGCAAATAATTGTTTTAAAGCTATCAACATAATATATTGACCAAATAGTTGTCTAAAAACTAACCTTCAGAAGAATTAACACTTGTATTCAGAGGTGCATTGGTAGTTGATGGTCCTTGTTGTCTTCTTTTCCGTTGTGCATTTGTAACCGAGCATGTTGCATTGTTACTCGATGCTCCATCCTAAGAAAAATCAAGTTATTATGAATACTCATTTAGAAATAAATTTGGAAAAGAAGAAAAAACTTACTCTAGATGTGCATGGCGGATGAGTAGGTCTATTTTTACACGTCTTTACATTGTGTCTCGTTTGTTTACAAATACTACAGCGGAATATCCTGCCGTGTCGGGTTATGTGTCCCGGGTTTGACAAAGACTCATGTGGTTCTTTTGTTCTTTTGTGTTGTTTTGGACGACCCGACATTTTTGGAATTTGAGGAACAATAATTGGAATTATCCCCGACCTCTGCCACAACAGTTCTCCATTAACCGGTAGGATATTATTTGAGTACGTTGCTTCCCATTTTGATCTGACAAAGAAATGAGACATAAACCTGATAGTGGAATAGATCAATTAGACATGCCACACAAACATAACCATCAAACTAAAATAAAAAACTTAAAAATAGTTAGAGGTTCCTTAGGGTGCAATGTTTTGGCGTGTTACTTTTATCACAGCTTGGCCATGTTGGCAAGGTATGCCTCTCAACTGCCATCTCCTACACCCACATGTGTTAACAGACAAATCAATCCCATAAGAAACACCAAACTCAGCCACCTCATACTTTCTATTTCTGCTATTTATGATGTTGCAAAAGCGAGTTTTTTCTCGGTATTTCTCCAAATTCTTCATGATCCGAGGCGGAAACTCATTTTTACACATTGCCGCTTCTTATGCTCGTCTTGATATCCTTTTCATTGTTTTTCTACAAATCTCTTCAAGCATATCAATTATCGGTCGGGCACGTGCTTGTTTGATCGAAAAATTGAAGCTTTCTGATAGGTTGTTGTGAATGTCGTGACATCTCGCTTCTGGCTTAAAAAAAGCTCTGCACCACTTCTTCGATTGTGCCATCATAAATGCATCATACATATGCCAATGGGTTGTATCATCGGATGTCTCGTACATATTCTTCGTACTCTTTTTCCAAGTAGGATTTTACCGCTTTCCAGAACAAAACTTTCAGTTCTAAATCCTTGAACTGTCTCTTCCAATTCGCAAATACATGTCGGTGCACATTCGGTGTTCAACAAAGGGTAGTTGATTGTGAATGGCATTCAATAAGCCCTGCCAAAAAACATTAAAAAAGGGCAACGGTGTTCAGCAAAGGGTAGTTAACGATTATAGGAACAATTTTATGTAAATAAGTAAACATATTACTTTTTGTTTGTCAGACAATATTGTCAGGTTATGTCCATCACCCAAACCCAAATCTAATCTCAATTTTCTGATGAACCAATTCCACGTACTAATATCTTCCACACGAACAACAGCCTATGCAATCGGATACATGCCATTGTTTGCATCTCTTCCAACAGCCACTAAAAGTTTCCCTTTCATATCCACTTCAAAAAACATCCGTCTAAACCAATCACTGGTCAATGATAACACGTACTTTGGGTGATGTTTTGATATAGGATGTCTAGCGTATTTCACTGGGTTTTACATATTTGTAGACATTCTAGGCACATTTGGCTTCGATATTTCATGGTTGTATTCTTTGGTGTTTAAACAGGTGTTCACACATAAAGAGATCAAAAGGAATGGAAAACATGGATTACGGAACATCACGGATAAACCGGGAATATTTGGAGTTGTTTCGGAGAAAAGCTCAGAAATATCAGATCTTGCAAGTCCAATAACTTTCACTCTACAAGTCCAAATCATGCATTCTCAATATAATTGGAAAGTCTCTTCGATATCTACGCATAGACGCCAAGATCACCCAAATCCAATGTCGGAGTAGAAAGTTATGAGCGAATTTGTGAAGCCCGTCAAAACTGCTAAGTGACACGATCGTGTCACTTTCACCCACACAATCGGGCCACTTACCAGATTTTGGAAATATTCCGAATTTTAACCCAGAAAAAGAAGGATTAAGTAGGGTTAGCCCCCAAGGTCGAAAACATTCAGACTTTTCACAGAAAACACACCCTAGAGCACACAAGAAGAGGGAGATTATCAAGAGGCAAGAGATCAGAGTAGAAGACGGAGATTATGAAGTCGGGAAATCGACTAAGCATTCTTCCTTTCTTCTATTTTACGATGTTTTGTTGTATTGATATGAACCCCGACGTATCGATGTTTAGTGAGTAGTCCCATGGCTGTAGGTTAGGGATTTGCTATGTAGGGATCTTTGGTTTTTAATTCCAGACTTTTGGATTTGTTTATTCCATTCAGTTTATTGAATTGTTCTTAACGCTTTTGATCTCGTTGGCCACTTGGTTGAATGAACTTAGGGTTTTAATTCACATAGACATATGGGATTCTAACCTGGAACTAATTCAATAAATAGAACAGGTATCGCATTGGAAGATGGGTATTTGCCGAGGAATTATGATAGCGTTTGTTCATGCATCCAGAGTTTTAGACTATTGAATCAGAAGATTGGTAGGATTAAACCTGGATAGTGAGATTAGACTTCGAAGAGTTAATCTCTACCTTAGAGCTTGAATTCCCTGGATTGGATAGATAAACCACTAAGTTTGTATCTTTTGAAAGATCCTTGCATATAAAGCAATCCTGAAGCCTGCAGTGTTTATCATTCATAGTTTACAACAGTTTTTATTGTTTGTTTTGCTACGCTCTCCCACTCATATTATCTCCTTTGGACCTAGATTTGGATTGGGATTTGATTGCGTTGTTTATTTGTCCATGTGTTCGACCCTAGTTACTACAATCGATCCGTACACTTACGGTATTTGTTGAGTCTAGCTTAATTATCACTTGATTCATATTTTTACACCTAGATTTGCGACATCAGTCGACAATGGTTTTTCCACGTCTCACATAGTACTTCAAAACAAACATAAAAATGGTCGAATGTTTGCTCACCCAAAGTGGATATTTGGGTCCCGATTCCGGTTGTCGTGTTCGGGTTGGATCTATGCAATTCTAACTCATAGTCCCCAAGTTTAGCAATCTGGATAGCGGGATCTTCCATGACCATTTTCAAGGCAAGACGTCTAGCCTTAAAACACTTACTAATTGGGACAATCAACCCAATTTAGAGTTATCTTCATGTTGTAGCTATGTTAGCCGTATGATAATTTTTTATGTGACTAAACACTTTCAAAAGGCCAAAAAATTAGTATTTATATTTGAAAGATAATCTTGTACAAAACATCTCTTTTTTGTATTCAATTCACCTATGACTGCATTTGGTATTGATATTCTTCCATCATACATCACTTTTGATGATCTACGAATCGGTCGACCAATGTAGCGAATAGTTGGTTGATTATTTTCCAATGTTTCGAGTTGATTTAGTTTTTGATTGTGACAACCCAGAGTACCGTAGGAGGGCGGGGAATGATCGCCGGTGCAGAGGCACGGACAAGGGGCAGCTCCTGACGAGCTTCTGGGTAGGGGTATAGGGATGAATCGAACACACCGGAATGAGAGAGATCCGAGGGCTGTATAGGTATGGGACTATACGGTCTAAGATAACATAAAATAATTAGTTAAGCTACTCATAGCAACAAGGTGCACCTACCTTTTTGGTTGACTATCCCGAGAGAACTCCAAAGTTAAGCATGCTGGCTCTGGAGAAATCTCAGGATGGGTGACCTACTGGGAAGTGTCTCGGTATACGTGCGAGTGAGGACAAAACACGCTGAAAGGTCTCAGGTTGCTGTGTGAGGGCAGTTTCGATAATTCGTAGCGGTCTCGGGTCGTTACATTGATGATGATAAATATGTTTCGATATAAAAATGACTAAAATGTTTAACATTTGGGTTTCGAAATCAATTGGAATAAATGTACTTTATTCTACATAATTCAAATTTCTTAATATTTTACGGTTCATTATTTTACTTGTTAACTATTCTTCATGATGAATATTATTACAATATTTATATATTTAATTTGTTTACATGATTAATAGGTTACTAATTCACGTGGTGAAGGAAAAAACGTGGAGATATCAAAATGTTTTATCCATATAATCGAGAAAAAAATGAATTTTTAAATTAAAGTGATATCGTATAATTTCACAATTAAACACCATTCGTTCATTGTGCCACGTATATTTGACGATATTTTAAAATCCAAATATGAGAAAACAAAAGATACAAATATCACAAAGGTAATTAAAATAAAATATTTGTTAAAAAATTATATTATTCATTATTTGTAAAATATTTTTATCATAATGTTAATAATTGTAGAATGATGCATAAGAATACCCATGAGACTTGGATAAATCTGAAAATACCAAGAGTTTGGAAAACAAGCACAATACAAATAAAGTTTTCGTGAATAGTAAAATAATTTTTCGAATTAAAAATTTATTTGTATTGTGGTTTTTTCCAAAAGGCAAGAAATATCAAAAGAAAAGGAAGTAAAATTACCTTTAGAAACTGAATTTGATGTTTAATATATTATTTCTATATATTAACAAAAACTAATATTAAAATATATACTTAAATATCATTGAAATAACGTCTAAATTATTTATGTCCATTTCCTAACCATGTTTAGAGTTATCTCCATTTCCTACTATGTTCGACGTATTATAAATTTTCATCTGTCCAAACACTTTCAAAAGACTAAAAAAATAGTATTTATATTTGAAAGATAATCTTAAACAAATAATCTCTTACTTTGTTTTTAATTCACTTATGACTGTATTTAATATTGATATTCTTCCATCATACATGATAATCTACGAATCGGTCGACTAATGCAGCGAATAATTGGTCGATAATCTACATAATTTTTTGATAATCTACATAATTTTTCCAAGATTTTGAGTTGAATTAGTTATTGATGATGATAAATATATTGCTTTCTTCACTGTTTTCGATACAGAAATGATAAATTACTTAACATTTGTGTTTAGAACTCAATCGGAACAAATGTACGTTATTCTCTATATTTGACATTTCTTCAAAAATTTATGGTTCGTTATTTTACTTGTTAGCTATTTTTCATGATGAATATTATTACAATATTTAAATATTTAATTTGTTTATATGATTTAAAAATAGGTTACAAATTTAGGTGGTAAAGTAAAAAGCGTGGAGATACCAAAGTGTTTTATCTATATCATCAACAAACAATTGACTTTTCAAATTAACGGTGCTTTAAGATCCAAATATGTGAAAGCAAAGTATATAAATATTGCAAATGTAATTAAAATTAAATATTTGTTAAAAATTGTATCATAATCTATCTTTAAAATATTTTATTATAATGTTAATAATTGCAGGACAATGAGAAGACCCACGAGAGTTGGCTAAATCTCAAACTACCAAGAGTTTGAAAAAACACCACAATGTTGGAATTCACTAGGGGTTCCTAGAATGCGATCACATCGATCTAGGGTTTTATTTCTAGGTTTCATGCAGCGGAAGATCTATATAAAAACTATTCAAACGTCACACGCAACCAAACGCATAGCAGAACCCAAAAGAACGTGTATATCATCGAGGAAATCGAATACTTACCTCTATATCGATCCAAGGTAGTGATGTAAAATGGGTTGGCTCGGACCGGCCTGGACCGGCTCGTCTCGAGCCAGCTCATTTTTGGCTCAGTCCGTTCGGCCCGTACGAGCTAGAAAAACTCTGACCCAGACCAAATTGTCCGAGCTCCGAGCCGGCTCGCGAGCCAGCCCGCTTTTATCTAATTATTCGAAAGCCCGTTTTTATCTAATTATTCGAATTTTTTTAAAAATTACATGAAAATTAATCATTTAAAGTCTAAGTAACAATATTTTGAAGTCATACAATATAACATAAAATATTTAACATAACAATCCATAAAACTATATCTAAATCAAGAAAAATTAACAAAACCAAACCAACATAAAAAAGTGTAATACACCAACAACATCAAAATATAACAAAAAATATACATCAACATCAATACAAAAAATATACACCAACAACATCAAAATATAACAAAAAATATACACCAACATCAATATATCATGAATTTTAATTTGCTATATAAACATAAGAAGTGAAGAAATTAAAGTATGAAACCCTAATATTTTTTTAATGTCAGCTCGTGAGCCGGCTCGCGAACCGACCGAGCTAGCCCGGATGGGCTCGGGCTCGTCGCGAGCTGGCTCGTTCGGCCCCTTTTTATTTGGTCTTTTATTTTTTCATCCCAGCTCGATAAAAAACGAGCCAACCGCGAGCCAGCTCGCGAGCCTGGCTCATTTTGACATCACTAATCCAAGGCATGTTTTAATCACCAAGAACTAAAAATACGGCGCTCTTCTACACGTATCCACACTGGCGGGAAGGATTCCAAACGGTTTGGAACGGATTTGCTAGGATCTATGAAGAGAAAATGATGTCTAGGGCTTGGAATCAATATTCCAAGGTTTAGATATCAAGAGAACCCTTCTCTAAAGTTCTAGAATGTGTTTTGGACGTCTTAGGATAATTCTATATAGGGTTTGGGGCGGCTCCTTTGCTAAAATAGATTGCCAAAAACCCTAAAATCGTGAAAAAGAAGAGTTGCCTGACGCCTGGACCGACCAGTCTTGGTCCTGGACCGATCAGTCTTGAGCCATGCTGGACCGATCGGTTTAGGTCCTGGACCGATCGATCTCCACGTTTGGAACATTTCCAGCTCGCGATACTCGTTCTGTCGTTCTGTTATCCTTTCTCGCATTCTTCTCTTTACATGTAGTCCATCCCTAATGGTGTGTGACCATGTAGGCCCATTCGTAGTGGCAGTGACTTCGGAAACCTTTTCCGAACTACAAGTCATGGTTAGCCTCTAGCAAGATGCCATGACTACCCACTTTGAATAGAGTTAGAGATGATCTAACCGAGGCATTAACAGTTCGAGTTTTGATCCTTTGTCTCACGATATCATATGTTGAACAAGGGCATGGAGCTAGCCACCATTCAAATTCAACCGCTTTCTCGTCTTGGAAGATCAACTGATAAAATAGATGCAACTTCATCTGTAGCGTGGTCACGCATTTTCTCAGTCCGATTTCTACGAGGGGCCCAGTGATATCTCTCCCGTTAAGGAGGTGACAAGTCCCTTATTGCATGTTTACTATCTCCATATGATTCGCGAACGTATCTGAGAAACGTCGTTATAATCATCCGGTTAAAGACGATGCTTGACGTGTCAAGACACGCCATTCCTCATATCAGATACTCTAGACATTTCAGGTCTGAGGATCCAAGAACAAACCGTTGTATGAGATTCAAGTCATGACTTGTGTCCATTTGACAATCTCATGCGGGTTATCCAGTCACTCGTTCCCAACGAGTACCCATGATTGTGATATGCATCTGATGCATTAATCACACCTCATGCTACTCTTAATTCATCATTGTTCCCACAATAATAACTGACCTGGAGTTTAAAATCATTCTCTAATGATTCAAGGATACCAATATATAACGATCGTGCGAATTATATAAAGGAAATGTAATGCATTCATTCATTAACCAAATGAATCAATACAAAGTCAATATGTCATATCAAGGATCATCCTGTGCATTACAACCAACACACAATACATATAAAGTTTTCAAAATGTTGGATAAATAGTAAAATGATTTTTCGAATGACAATTTTATTTGTATTGTGGTTTTTTTTTCTCCAAAAGACAAGAAAACTCAAAGGAAAGGGGAATCAATATTGCCTCTAGATTTTGAATATGATTCTTAAAATGTTATTTCCATATATTAACAAAAACGAACATTAAAAGATACTTCAACATCCTTGAAATGTTTACACAATTTATCTCCACGCTATAACCATGTTTAGAATTATCTCCATGTTGTAGCTATGTTAGCCGTATTATAAATTTTCATCTGTCTAAACACTTTCAAAAGGCTAAAAAATTAGTATTTATATTTGAAAAATAATTTTGTACAAAGCATCTCTTTTTTGTTTTCAATTCACCTATGACTGCATTTGGTATTGATATTCTTCCATCATATATAGCTTTTGATGATCTACGAATCGGTCGACCAATATAGCGAATAGTTGGTCGATTATTTTCCAATGTTCCGAGTTGATTTAGTTGTTGATGATGATAAAGATGTTTCGATACAAAAGTGACTAAACCGTTTAACATTTGGACTTCGAAATCGATTGGAACAAATGTACGTTATTCTACATATTTCAAATTTCTTAATATTTTATGGTTCATTATTTTACTTGTTAACTATTCTTCATGATGAATATTATTACAATATTCATATATCTAATTTTTTTTTACATGATTTAAAAATAGGTTACTAATTTAGGTGGTGAAAAAAAAGCGTGGAGATACCCAAATGTTTTACACATATCATCGGAAAATAATTGACTTTTCAAATTAAAGTAATATCGTATAATTTCACGATTAAACATCATTCGTTCATTGTGTCACTTATATTTGACGGTACTTTAATATCCAAATATATGAAAGCAAAAGATACAAATATCAAAAAGGTAAATAAAATTAAATATTTGTTAAAAATTGTATTATTAACTGTTTTAAAAAAAAAATTATCATAATGTTAATAATTGCAGGACGATGCATAAAAAGACTCACTAGAGTTGGCTAAATCTCAAAATGCCAAGAGTTTGGGAAAAAACCACAATACAAATAAATTTTTCATTTCAAAAAATCATTTTACTATTCACCCTTTATTTCAAAATTCTAAATTATGTCTTTTTGTTTTGGATTCCGATTTCGAATCTATATACTATTTCAATTATATTTTAGGATACCGTTATGATTATAGATTATTTTTTATTTGGATATTTTTAAAAATCATACCAAGATAATGATGTTGATGCTAGACAGAATTATAAAGAATATATAATCAAGTATCAAAGTGTTGAAGAGAAGACTGTCATAGAGTAGCGGACTTACAAAGTTTTACAAAAGGATAATTATATATATATATATATATAATTTTATAAATATAAATTTTATTTTATTAAGGGTGTTTGATAATATTATTTTTAATTTATAAATTACAAAGTTATTAATAATTTTTAATTAATTAAATGCGGTATATGACCCCCTATTTTTGACGTACGTTCGCGACGGCTACCACATATGTTCAGAACGGGAACTCACCCCGCTATCTTTAACGTCTAAATGGGGTTTATGATTGCACTATCTTTCTTTTCATCTATTTTGTGCAATATTGACTTCCCTTCCCTTTGAGATTTTTTTTTTTATCAATTTGTTTGTTTTTTCCATTTATTCATAATACTTGTAATCTTAAAAGAAATTCCTGAGTCCCATACAATTTTATTTATAAATTTTGTAAAATTTTGATTAAAAAAACATGAAATGCCCCCATACAATTCGTATTTATTTAAAAAAAATGAACCTACGAGATTTGTAATTCCTGGGTCCGCCACTGCATGTTCTACGTGGTCGACAAACGTGTTCAAAGCTAAGCTGTTGTCTATGTTTGGTCGATGAGAGAGTCGTTAATACTGGTGTGGCTCATGATTTGGCTGAACTTTACGCGTATTATTTTATCATTTAATCCTGTCTTGTCTGGCATTATATATAACCATCAATTTCTGGTAAAAAAATACCAAAATAAACAAGGAAAAGGATGCAACAATCATATTAGATTTGTAAGAAGAATCACTTGAAAGAAATTGTTTGTTTCAAGTTGTCTTTTTTTACATACAAAAAAACGTAAACAGATGGAAGAATGGTGGATGATGCCGTTTACATAAATCGAAGGACTAGCAACGGACGAATCAGAGAGGATTATGATCTTTGGTTCCCCAAGCTCCACACCCTTAATTTGCCACTCCCGTCTCCAGTGTAGATCTGTCCCCCGTCACCGATAGTGAGCGTTCCCACGGTGTGCGTCGAGAAAATCCTGCCCCGTTCGGCGAATCTGTTACCAAAAAACGAGATTTTAATTTGAGTCCATATGATACGATCTAAGGACTCGGATGAATATGCAATAATGCTTTCAACAATCATTAGATTACTCACGATGGTAAATCGTATACGAAGACCGTATTGTTATCGCAGGAGCAGAATATGATGGGTTTAACATCCGCATCTGTCATTCCAGAAATAGCTCGAACACCCTGTTCCAAGCAAAGATCAATTCGTACGATTTCGTAATCATTTTGATTAATAAATCTCGGAGAATGAGGATGATCATCATTAGTTTGAATTGGCTTACATGCTCTAGTCGGTGCGTAAAAATAACTTCCAATTCACCGCTTTGGGAAAACGCCCAAGCCTTTACAGTACCGTCCAAGGAACCCGATATCAAAAACTGATCCCAGCATAGAAGCGATGTGACAGTGTCGGTATGCTGCCTCAGGGTCATTGTGCATTGCAAGGTGTTGAGATCCCACACCTAAAAATAACAGAGAGAATCTTGTGCGATTAACACAGCCCGTTCGATCACTAAAATTTGATTCAGCACGAACAATATATTTAATTTGATTTAGAAAAACACAAGAACAACATAGTTAACCACATGCCTAGGACTAAAAAACCACAGTGGAAGGACTATTTAATTACCTTTATTGTTTGATCCACAGAACCGGAGTAGAGATACTGACGTCCAGCAACAATGCACACAACTGCACTATCATGGCCCGTGAGAGAAGTAACGTACTTGAACGGGTCACACTCGGTGTTGCCCTTCCACACTGATATCATTCCAGACTGCGACGCCAGCAAGAACAAAATACAAAGCAATTAAGAATAAAAAAATGAGACATTTTATCAATTAACACAGTATGGAACGTCGAGACCACAAGGCAATGACATTGCAAACAACGAGAGAAATGCTTACACTGGTACCAGCAAAAAGCATGTCATTGGCAACAGCCATGGCATGCACCTGACCTAGTGGTCCTTCTAGATGAAAATCTTTAGCTGTCTGGACATTAAGGGCCTGAAGGATAATAGAAAGAAACATGAAACTAGAACTAAGATTTCCACAAATGATAACCAAAAGCGGAAAGACATTATGAGACTAACCTTTACAGCATTTGGCATGCCAATGAAGACCCATGGGCCCTCACTGATTAAAGATCCTGCTTCAGCACCGAGGTTAATCACGCGCATACATTGGCCAGTGCTGTAGGCCCATACTCGCAGTGTACCATCATCACTAGCAGAGTAAAGTCCATCGGAACCCAAGGGAAGGGCAATCCCTTTAAGATCCTACATGCAAAAAGTTTAGTTCTATGTTAATATATGCCATCTACATTATTCAATACTAGAAAATTCAAGAAGCACAAGAACAGAAAACATACTTTCTTGTGTCCTTCAAGAGCAGCCATCATCTCGAACCCAGGGCAAGTGCACCAAGAGTGCAAAAAACGGCATTGTTCACCATACTTGCAATTTCCAGATATCCAATACTTGCAAATAGTTCCCTGGGACTTGGGAATAATGCAGTTTTGTAAACTACAACCTCGAACGCTTGAAACAGATGAGTTCTTAGATGCATGGGCAACATCATTCCTGGGCTGGTACAAGGTAGTGTCTGAAATTCCAGAAAAAGGAGATTCATTCGAATCATAAGCAGCGTTTTTCTGTGGCTGGTTATCAGGTGATCGACGGGACTGTTCCTGTGTCCAAACCAAATTGCGGGAACGCTTATTCAGTGGCTGGTCATGATCAGGCGAACGACGGCGGGAGTGTTCCTGTGTCCAAACCAAATTTCTAGAACCCTTATAAGGACCATTTCTTTGCCTATTGTAATAAGGCGCACGGGGTCTTCTCACAACTATATCTGCTGCACTGTCTTGATATCTGTTAACTCCGCAAGTCGTCTTCCTGCCTGAGAACTGCTTCGTTGCCCCAAGAGTCATACTATACAAGAGAAGGGATGAACTTTAGCAGACTGAACTACAGACCGAAGCATAATCTGTTCCTTCCATGATCAAGGAACACATGAGTTCCATCGCTCCAATGGTAATCCAGAAGGCGAACCCGTGAATCAAATCCAGAATACATTCTCAATGAACACCGATCAGATATCCTAACAGCACTAAGAACTGAATAACTACTTCTATTCTAAATCCACTAACGGACGATCATTCGAGTATTTTAGCAACCGTTGGAGAAAAATCATGACCTAAAATTCCAATCCAAGGCGCCGATAGTTTCATCCAACTGCGAAGTCACAAGCACAAAACCCTAAATACAACAAAACTGAAACCCCTGACGAAAGTCCGCCAAAAATCCCCATCGGTGAAACCCTAGCTCCTCGGAAAGCCAGGAGTGGAGGATGACGAGAATCGCGATGAAGCAGAAACCCTAGACAAAAGCAAGAAGAATACATGATCGGGGAAGCAAACCTGAGATATCAAAAAAGTGACTGAGATCTTCAATTTGGAAGAAAACTTCTGGTCAACAATATCGAAACTGAACGATGGGAGTAATCGAGAGAAAAGAAAATCAAGAAATCAATCGGAGAGATCGAACAAATCGAATGTCAAGAAAATTGGAGAGAAAAGGAAAGTTTGAGGAAGAAGAGAACGCTGAATTGTTGTTCGATGCGGCCGGGACGTATGTATTTATACGTTGTACAAGTAAAATATTAAAAAGTAATTAATTAATTAATTGATTGATTTTTAATTAATGGTAGTAATGCGTGATGAGTGATGACGACGCCAACATTCTCGGTTCGGTTGGGATCCATGAATTTCAATGAGGGATAGCCGGTTTAGGTTTCAAACCGGGAATCATTCCGGTTAATTCTACAAATGCGCTTCCTCCAATTAAAAACCGCTCGCACGTTGTTCTTTTATTTATTTCACAAAAAATCTGCATTTTTTTTTAAACCAGCTTTTAATTACTAAACCAGAGATAAAAATGGCTTCAAAATAATACAGAGATGACATTACGCACAAAAAATAAAATCAATCCGTTTGAACTTATAAGAATCATCAGAAAGAACTACAAACCCTCATCCAATATTATTTCTAAGATTCATATCGTTTTTTTAAAAAGATCTTTTCTAAAAATATTACTATATAAAAAACTCATTTTTTTATTTTATTTTGGATATATACAGGACAATCTATATGCAAATTTGATAACCTTATTGATGAGGTCATCGACCTAACCATGGACACGGATGAGCACAATGGATCGGATGAGAGCAAGGAGTGCATGGAGGAGCCGAGCTCGGAAGAAGAAACCAACAACACCGAGGCCATCTTTCCACCTATGCCGGAACCACCCCTCACACGGTCTAAGACACGAGCATGGCAGGCCACAGTGAGGACTCTCATGGCACAATGGATCGAGCAAACAACCTACAAGATGGATGGAACAAGCAAGAAGACATGGATACTTCTCGGCCTTGCCTTGGCCGAGAGTGGAAGCTAAGTTCAAACCTTGGAGACTTGCCAAATTGAAGACCAACCATCATCTTATCAAGACAAGTCTCCACATCAATTAGAGGCTTCAAAATTAGGCAACTATCCACATCAAAGCCACATCATCAAATCAAATCTGCAAGTAAGGGAAGTTAGCCAATTTTCGAGCCACATCAGCACATCAATAAGGAAGGATCTTGAGCTAGCAAGTGACATGGAAAATCAGATTATTTTCTTGCCAAAACACAACCTAGCCGTTGGGGAGTCAGCAAGAATTAATCTCGAAATTTCCTTATTCTAGTTAAGACAATTTCCATTTCCATTTTTTTCCATTTTTCTTGTTGCCTAATGTATTTCTTTCCTTTTTGCATTTCTTCTTCTTCTCCCTATAAAGGAGGACGAAATGTATGTCTACAAACCAGATTGAATAAAGTTTTTAAGCATTCTTCTGCTATCTCCTTGGTTTGTCCGAGAAACCCTTGCTTGGTGTGTCCGAGCCTTGTTCTTGGTGTGTCCGAGAATCTTATCCGTTTTCTTCTGTTTTATTCAGTAGCTTTCGACCCTAAATCTTAGAGTGAGTGTCTTAGGACCAGAACCTCAGGTTTGAGTCATTATCCCACGAAAATTCCAAAACAAAATCCTTCTTTCGTTCCTTTAGTTCACCGAGAAACTCCTAAGTGCCCGAGGCGCATATCATTTTGGTATCAGAAGCCCGGTTCAAGGACCAACGAGGTAAGTGTTCACTTCTGCATATTTGATTTCGTATTTTGTTTATTTTTATGCTTTTGTTTTGAAGAAAAAAAAGACAAAACCGAAAACACCAAAAAGAATCTCCTTCGGCGAAGAGGTAAGTCCGATTCGTCTCATTCCTTTCAATTTTTACTTTCTGTTTTTCTTTGAATTTTGGTTTAATAATCACTTTAAGAAAAGCCAAAAAGAGTCATGTCGGGAGATGGAGAAAGTAG
>NW_010966177.1:310662-311655 GCF_000463585.1 Tarenaya hassleriana | reverse complement strand
TCTTTAACAAGCGTAAGATATCGTTGGCTCCTCTTAGTCCGTCACAGGTTCACGAGATGCAAGTTAAGCTCTCCAAAGAAGGAGACAACAACAAAAAGCCGAACTTCTACATGAAACCAAGCACGGTAAGTAAAGCTCTACTAGATGAACGTTTGGTTTTACTAATGTTGTACAAGGAAGTGTTGAGCGCAGGTTCGGATCAGATTGTGTATCCTCCGGAAATTAAGAAACTCCTAGAGCATTTTCAAGACGTTTTCCCCGAGGAACCACCTACGGGATTACCGCCAATTCGCGGGATCGAACACCAAATCGATCTTGTACCGGGAGCACCTCTTCCAAACCGTCCCGCTTACCGTATGAACCCCGAGGAGACTAAGGAACTCCAAACGCAGGTACAAGATTTATTATCTAAGGGTTATATACGTGAAAGCTTAAGTCCTTGTGCAGTGCCCGTTCTACTCGTTCCTCTCCTTCTCGCATGCGGACTTGATGATAACCACTCTTCAAGTCGACTTTTGAAAAGAGGGTTGCTCCGCTTAACTCATCCAACATATCATCGAGTCGTGGTATTGGATGGCGATATTTGATTGTGATGTTGTTTATCGCTCTACAATCCACGCACATACGCCATGTCCCATCCTTCTTTGGCACGAGTAGAACGGGCACTGCACAAGGACTTAAGCTTTCACGTATATAACCCTTAGATAATAAATCTTGTACCTGTGTTTGGAGTTCCTTAGTCTCCTTGGGGTTCATACGGTAAGCGGGACGGTTTGGAAGAGGTGCTCCCGGTACAAGATCGATTTGGTGTTCGATCCCGCGAATTGGCGGTAATCCCGTAGGTGGTTCCTCGGGGAAAACGTCTTGAAAATGCTCTAGGAGTTTCTTAATTTCCGGAGGATACACAATCTGATCCGAACCTGCGCTCAACACTTCCTTGTACAACATTAGTAAAACCAAACGTTCATCTAGTAGAGCTTTACCTACCGTGCT
>NW_010966177.1:271925-306925 GCF_000463585.1 Tarenaya hassleriana | reverse complement strand
TATTTTTTGAAAAATTATCTATTTTTTTATTATTTTTTAAAATCGGTTTGATTCGATAGTTTCAGTTTTTTGGTTTAGAAAAATCATAACTATTCGGTTAGATTCGGTTCGACTATAAATATGTTTTATACGTTCGGTTATTTTTTTAATAACCGAAAGTACCACCCTCTTCGGTCTATGGCCTCTCTCTCAGCCTCTGAATCTTGTTTCTCCTCGCTTTCGCTAACACTTTGTACCTATCGACTCCTCCTTCCTTCATCGTTTTATCCATTTTCCAGTGTCATGTTAGCTTTTCTCATCTGCCAATTGCACCGGGGTTTCGCTTTCATTCGATCCGACCGGTCTGGATTTCCGGGAAGAGCTTGCTGTTATGCATCAATGTTTGTCTAATTTGCGTGTTGAAGGCGTCTAGCGCTTTTGCTCATCGAGGGTTTATCTTCAATCATCGTTTTGCGAAATAGACCCGTATGTGACTGGTGGCTTGCCTTTTGAGATTTTTTTTTTGTTTTCGAATTTCGCCTGATGGACGTCTTGTTTTGTGTGAATTTCGCTATTTTGGAATCTGGGTTTTCACGATTTTAGGTTGAAATGGCTGGTTGAAGAACTTTGTGGTTCTTTTGGAAGGTGTTGCTCTGTTTGATGTAGAGAATCAGTCAGATTAGATGATTTGGGTTTGAGAATTCTTGTGACAAAAGGGTTGTGATAAAGAGAGGAAAGACGATGATAAAATAATGGAGCCGTTGTTTCCTCGGCTTCATATGAATGATGCAGTTAGAGGAGGGCCTAGGGCTCCTCCCAGAAACAAGATGGCTCTTTATGAGGAGCTTAGTGCCCCTTCTCCGAGGTTTAATCATCAGGTATTGTCTCGTTGCAGATTCTTATGTCCGCCTCGTGGGTTCTTCAAAGTTGTTCTTCTTTTCTAGTGATCAATAGAGTGCCAAGTTCTTCCATTTGATTCCGAGAAATCGAAAGAAGGAGTACAGATTCTTTTTTTTTTCGATTTAGTAATGTTCTTGTTGTTATTGTTGATTTGTGGATCACCATTAGCTCATAGTGACTTCTCTGCACATAAAATTACGCCTCCTTTGGATATTATGTGTCTAGTTATCATATATAGCTCAAGAACAATGGATGAGTTTTTCTAGCAATTCAAGCGGATGTTATTGTTGTGCCCGAGATGTCGAAATCAAGTTATGATTTTTTATGCCTGGTGTTTCTTCATGTGTTATGGCCGAAGCCCTTTGATATTTTTTTCCTGTATACCTTTTTCCGTTTTGTATATTGGGAAAGGCCAAATCTGGATGGATGCCTATGCATTTGTAGCTACCCTTGATGGGCACAAGATCTGTTGATCTTCTGAAGTTTCACGATACTACTCGTGATTGGCTTGAACAAGGCTGTCGGGGTTTGATTACTCGCGAACAAGAATTAACTTTTTCTTTTCTTTGTTTCCTTTCCTTGCAGGCTTGCAGCATGGAAAGGAACCTATATTTCCATTCCAGCATCAGGTATCTACTTCAGGTCCTCCTCGTCCAGCGGAGAACTTTGTCATTCAAAAGTCCTGTATGGATAATGTACGATATCTGCCACGACATGGTCAGAGGAAACTGGTTGGAGAGGAAGATGATATCATGGTTCCGGTGTTTCTCAACTCGGGAAGGGTGCAGTCTCATGACAGAAACAAGAGTGGAATGAACAAGGAGAAGCCTTCTCGTATAGTGGCAACTAGCAGTAATCGTTCAGTTGAGATCCAAGGAGTGAATGGCAAGGCCTCTAAGTAGAATGGTTCTTCATCTGCTAGTTCTAGACAAGAGGTTAGAGATCTGAGTAAGGAGAGTCCAAGACGAGGTACCATGATTAGCATTTTAGATATGAGCAAATCCATAAATGGGTTGGATCAAGATGGCTGTGAAAATGTTGTGAGAGGTACCGATAATGGAGATGATTCCCGGTTCAAGAGGCGTCCCTAGGCGCGCCCCCAGCGCGACTCCGCTTGAGGCATGTGGCGGCCGCCTCTTGGACAGAGCACAAAAAAGAAATAAAAATGGCAGAGTTGTGCAGTTCTTTCGAAAGAGATTGTAGAAGATGAACAGTACAGACTTCAATACACAATTAACTCCTCCTAAATGTCTAGTCAGAGTTATTAAAAATTAAAAAAAAAAAGGTCAAATTATGAGAACAAATAAAAAAGGGTGATGGAATCGAGAAACTCAAAAAACCTAAAAGCAAGTATGACTAAGTAGAAAGCTTAAAAAATATACATATATATTAACTATAATTATTTAAATATATAGTTTTTATAAAATCATTTATAAATATATATCAGTTATAACATTTTCGATGTATTTCAACTTTAGTTTATTATGATTAATTTTTTATTTTTTATTTTTAAATAATAATATAGTTTATATTGATATAGATTAATGCAGTATATATATTATATTGAAAAAATAAAGAATTATTTATGTATATGTAAGTATAAATGTATACTATGCATATTAAACAATATGATTTATAACATATATGTTATATATTGATACGAAAATGATTTATGCGCCTCGTGTCTCGGTTTTTTTACCTTTGGCACATCGGGACGCCTCGCGTTTTTTTAAACAAAGGAGAGATGGGAATCATCATTCAAGAGAAGAAGGTCATATCAGTTCAGATGAAGTTATTAACGATCATGAACGCAAATATCTCTCTCGATGATGTGGTGGGATTGATAGGTCAAAAGCATTTATTGGAGGTATCCGTCTTTGTTTTCGTATTCACGGGTTTTAGAGAATTGTTATCTCTATCTTTGTCTCGCAACAATGCAAAGGGTATCTTCGGGAACACTCCCTCTCGGTTCCTGACCACTCCTTCCGCTGACAACAACCTCGGAAACAAGCAGTTACTGACCGCAACAACCACCACGATCACAGCTGTAACAATGACGATGCCATCGAGAACAAAGGCAGTGGCGAGTGAATCGGTCGCGAGGATTTTCCAATCAATCAATCAATACAAGCAGAGCGCAAACATTATGAGTCTTCTGTTTGAGTTTAACATCGTTTTTTTTTTGCATCGAGATGGTTGATGTTGTTATCCGAATAACTCTGATGGATTGCATATGGTTTGTGGTGGAGATGATGATGATGATGATGATGATGATGATGATGATGATGATGATGATGATGATGATGATGATGATGATGATGATGATGATGATGATGATGATGATGATGATGATGATGATGATGATGATGATGATGATGATGATGATGATGATGATGATGATGATGATGATAATAATAATGTAAACATTGTTTTCATTGTTTTGCTGCTTTTTCTATACACACTACACCTCCGTAAATACGATTTTACAAATAAGGGAATACTAATTTCATTTAAGAATAAATGTGCATAGAATCTTGTTAAACTCTCGAGAGATTTCGCAGTTGGCAAACCTAGAGCTGCGTATTATAAAAAATAACATGATAGAAAATTATACAAGCATCACTTGCAAATACAAACGAATTATTTAAAAGAAGCAAAAATCACTCTTTATATCGTGAGAGACAATGTATGATTTTTTTTTTAAGTAAAATCGTATATACGCTATATGTGTATATATATTTGTTGTCCGTGTTCTTTCTTAGTGTTGCTGATGATCAAAGCCTCTTGTTCAAAGAGAGACACACAACGGATATGTCATCAACTTTGGCCGCCGGAAACTTCAGTCTCCATGCTTCGGCCGCCGCCTCGGCCCCCGCATTGGCTGCCGCTCCGTCGTCTCTCTCTTTTCCCATCACTACCTTTGCCACTTCCTCGTTGCTAAGCACATCCCACACCTAAAAATACACATACAAATTTAATTGTTACACGAATACGTATAAATATTTGTTAGTTTATATAAATACATATCCCTCCGTTTCTAAATAGATGACGTTTGAAAGAATAATTTTTGTTAATGAATAAATATCGTTTTTTATTTTTTATGTGATTTTTTTAAAATAAAATTTAAATTTATCATTGATAACGTAATTTGATAAGGATTTATATATACGACTTTTTTTTAATAGTTCATTTAAAAGCGTGAAAAAATCTAAAACGACAATTATTTAAAAACGGAGAAAGTACTATTCAGTAGTTTTTTTTTTGTAAGTACCCCATCGGATGCAAGGACCAAGAATCGGTCGTGATGAGTAATACGATGAGTAGAAACGTCGGGAAATTCGATAACACCGTAGTTTTTTAGGACGAAATCGCCCAAGGCTCGAGACATGGCGAGCCCCGGATAATCTTGGAAAGGTAGCCAAACCCTTTGAATGTGAGGCTCTGCTTCAAGAGCTAGAACCCTACCGTTGCGTTTCCTTATTCTCTCTGCTTCACCTATAGGCCACAGATTCCATGATCATATACATTAAAAACGGATTAAACCGGAATAAACCGGATGCACCTATGATAACCGGGGCTTACTTGGGACACTTGGCTTGAGATCATTGGTCAATTGGAGAGCCTTTGCTTCTCCTTTCTCGTTCGCTCTTATAAGCACGGCCCTTGAGTCTCCCAAGTTGGCTACCATCAGTTCTTCTCCCTGTTCCAAATTTTAATAGTCCATTTTCATTGGTATTGCACTAATTAATTATACGTACTATACAGATAGACGTATATATACATATATATAATAGGATGGGATAATAGTTGTTTTGTTGTAAAATTTTTCGAATATTGAAAAAAAAAATGTTCGGCTACAAGTTTCGGTTAATTTAATAAGAAACGGAAGTTTAATAGGAGAAAAAATTTGGCAAACTTCGTTAGTCTCTTGACTATTATTATAGAACAATATGTTAAAATTTTAAAATCTAAAATTAATAAGATTAATTTTTTTATAATAAAAAATATATGTTTCAATAGTCCCGCCAAATTCGATTTCTTGATGTATATATATGTATGTATATATATATATATATATGTATATGTATGTATTAACGATTGAATTACCCGGGTGACAGCAAGAACAGCGGTGGTTCCACTGCAGGAACAGTCGAGGGTCTTCTTGAGATTAAGGATCTTCTTGTCGACGGCGGAAAACGTATCGTGGCAGATGCGTTTCCACTGTCTGGTCGGCCAAGTGTTCATATTTCCCAGCAGGACGGCGGGCAGTTGGTTCCTCGCGATCTTGCTCACGCAGTGTCCGTTGTCTCCGTGCCCGTCGAACACCCCGCACAATGCCCCTCCTCCTCCTCCCCCGTACCCCTTCATTGGTTTCCAAAGATGCGAAATGACTTTGGTATTAAGACTGAAGGATTTATGGGAAAAGTTCTCCATGTGTATAATACAAACTATAGATTCAAACCCTCAATATATATGTATTTACAATACTAACTCAAAAAGGAAATCCTCTAACCTTTAGATTATGAATGGTAGAGGTTTCTAGAGTTTTTGAAATTTAAAACACAAAAAAAATAATAACCAATCAAATTTCTATAAATTTAGTTGTCTTAAAAACCCAAAAAACTAATTTAATGAAAAAATCAAGTAAAAACCAAAAATTCCATGTTATGGATTTATAAATATTACAAAAGCCAAAATCTGAAAACTAAAATCCAAACTCAAAATAAAAACCAATTCCATTCCATGGCTAGGGTTATTATGAGAAAATCTACAACTCTTTTTTGGAGGAAAACAATACGATTTAGTTTCTTACAGTATTGTAAGAATAATATTCATCAACAAAGATTGAAAATAACCAAACATAAATCCATACTTGTAACAAAAAGGATTTGTGATTATACCAAGTGGAGGATTGCGGAATCTTGGTTGAAGCCTTTGGTTCCAGGCAAAGAACAGACGGAGCCAAAGCCTTCGAGACTCGTCCCCAGAACGACGTCGTCTTCGGAATACAAGACGGCGTTTTCTTGTCCGTAGTCGTTTATCTCGTGAATCTTGTTGCGTTCCGAAGATCCTCCTGAGAGGCACAAACACCTTACCATCTTTTTTTGGCGGCGGAAAAAAGAGTAGACGGTGACGTGTAATGTGGGAGAGTTCGATACACGGCTTTGCTTATGCTCTCTCCCTTCTGATCCACGTCTTTATAGGCCCCTTCGGATTACGAAATTAATAACAATATTTTTTTTGATACCCGACTACCATATACGAAGATCTAGACTAATTCAAAAACCGGGAACTAACTATATGATTTGAATTACACACTTTCTCTACAAATTTAAGGTTCGAATAGGTGACGGGATAGACATTTTGCGTCTCTTTTCATCGGTTGAATTACCAAATTTAGATAAATTAATAAAAATATTAATGAATGATATGTTATGTAATAGACAAAAATGTTATGTGGAATCCAAGATTTTGGGTAGCTCAATTGTTAAGAAAGTCAGCAAAATTCTTTTGCAATCTGGATTCAAGTTTTTATTTGGGAATTAGTATTCACATGAATTTTTCCGATTTTTTGGAAGATATAGTCGAACTAAAGATCTAATGAACTTCCAAATTATAAAAAAAAAAATTATTACGTGGATGCCTTGTTTGAATAGGTGGCAATTATGAATGAACAATTATTATATGAATTTTCATCTATATTTAAGAAAAATGTATGAAGCATTTATTAGAGAATATTCTATCTTAGCCGCCTCAACACCTATCATCACATGCTTTTCATCATATTTGTTGACGTTGTTATTTGATTCTAAATATAACAAATTTCATATTGATGTAATAACGTGTATATGTATATATATATATATATCCACTTAAAAATGACATATAGAAATAAGTAGATTTAAAGTGTAAAAGAGGAACGTTTTTTAACATGAGAAAAATAAATAAAAATCTTTTACGAACCGAAATAAATTGAAAGCACTAATATTATCCGGATTTATTATCTTGTATAAAAGCCACACAACAAAAACTAATAAGTGTCCTTTTTAATTTCAAATAACATGTATTAAAATAAAATAAAAAAATAGTTCAAGGAATCAACTGGTAGTCTAGTTATGATACTTAGAATTAATTAAATATTACACCGTTTGGCAATTATGTAATCATGTGGCTCCTAATGGCAGGATCATGATATTGCAATTAATTTATTCAATTTTTAATTGAAGAAATTCGTTGAAAAGTTTATCTTACTACCCCAAGATTCAATTGAAAGGGCATACGATTAGGTGTAATGACATATGATCAGTATCTTAAACCAATAATAAATATACGCAATGATATTAATTACGACTAATTGATTTAAGCTTTAAGATAATAAAATTTGCCGACGGGATTCTCTGTCATCGTCCAACTAGCCCGTAACATATTTTATGTTTAGTTAAAGGAAAGTCACGCGCCCAATTATTTCGAGATTCGACAATTGGCTTCTTTGAATATATATATATATATATATAATTGTTAGAAATGACATTCTCAAATAAAAGTATGTAATTTAGAAAACATTTCTAATATATTTTTCGTAGGTTGGAGTTTTTTTTAACCTTTTATTAGGATTTATAATTTGATTTAAAATTTAACTAAAAATTATTTTTTTCACCAAACAAATCTTTGATCTTTAGAAACCCAATTCTTCAGAATACAGAAATTTAAATATAACCTAAAAAAACTGGGTTTATAATGGTCGGTACTTGAATTAGTTTAGTCTTTCTGAACATGCCAAACAACATTGTCAACTCGAGCAAGTTTTCAGTTATATATATATATTATAATCTTAACAATTGTCTCAAAAGCATCTAATTTTGGATTTATCTTACAATATCTTTATCACATATTTGTGCGATATTTTTTTATGTTATAAAAGCTACGTCTAACATAATTTACTAACCGATATATAAGAAATCCTGAAAATTTCATATTAGATTCAATTTTATTTTTTTATTACTTTTATATGCTTAAATCAAATACAAAACAGTGTGTTTTTAAATAATCCAATGTCATTGATGCACAATCTATATTGCTTCTGTAAAAAAAAAATACTCGGACGTGAAAAATTATTGTGAATTGCTAAACTTTTTATCCAAATTTTTTGACGTATACGTATTTTAATAAAATACTTTCATAAGAACAATAGATGTAGTTATAATCATCATCATCATACTTGTTGTTGTTGTTATTGTCTTTGCCTTCACCGGTTTGTAATTGCCTTTAATCTATTTGATCCATTATACATTCTATTTTTTTGTTGCTTAAAAATAAAATATGGTTATTAATTATTTGGATGGAATACGTGAAACATTATTTAAAGATTAATTAGGAAAAGATATGGCTCCTAATGTGATAATGATATGTGGTTTGACCAAACAATTTCGGTATTATTTATTTGATTTGTAATTGAAAAAAAATTGAAAATAACCCTAGATTCTATTAGAAAGACACATGAGGTGGCGTCTCGGAGGATCGAATCTTAAATAAATAGATTCCAAATTTAATTATAAGTCAAACCTCATTAACTTTAGTTTTATTTCTAAATACACGTATACGCTACCGTACGAAAAGTCGCTTATGCCGTCATTATAAGGAATCCAAATGCATTGCAATAGATTTATCTTAATAAAAATTCCATAAATTCAATATTTTGTGAATTAGAGTAAACAGAAAAAAAAATTAATATGCAAACAATAATTACATTAAAAATAACAAAGTTTTTTCACAAAAACTCATTAACAGTAAAAAAACCATAACAGAGATCTTTGAATGATTATAGCTTTTACTTCGAGTTTTTCGATTTAATTTTTCGTTTTAGTTGATTTTTTTTCATAAAAATGTTAATTTTATATAAAAAAAATTCATTTTTTTAAGTTTGTAATTTTAAAAACTCCAAAAAACTTTTGCAACATATTTATTCAGATGTAGAGATCATATTAAAAAAAGGAGGTAGATAGGATTTTTATTAATAAGATGATATTAGTTCAACTTAACTATTTTGACAATATAACCATTTTGTAACATGGGTATCCGTGCAGCATAGGCTGGCTTTGTATTCAACTTTAACATATATATAATATTAACCTTTCATACAAAAAAAAGATGATATTAGTTAACCAAAACCAATATTAGGTGACTCAACCCAACCGCCAAGGGAGCAAAGTTTTTTTCCAATCCGTATTCAAATCTTCACTTGGTGAAAGACATTCACATGAATTTCTCCGATTCTCTAGGAGATATAGTCGGGTCAAAGACCCGATGAATTTTCGGATTATAAAAAAATGATAGTAATTACCCAATTTGAATAGTTCAACTAGTGAAATGGAGATGTAAAACGTCTGTCATATCCTGAGTTCAAGGTTTAAATTGGGAAGAGGAGTGTAATTCCAATCACATGGTTTGCTCCTAATACCGGAATTAGTTTGGATTTCGGCTCAAGATAATCAGTTACCAAAAAAACAAGATAATATTTATCTAAGATCAAATGGTTCAACTGATAAGAGTTGAGACAAAGTTTCTTCCCAATTAAAGTTTGACTCTCCATTTTAAAAAAAAAATATTTACCTGAATTTTTTCAATATTCTAAAAGATGGAATTAAGTCGAAAGCTCAATAAACGTCTGGATTGTAAAAAAAAAATATAGCGGTTCAAAGCAAAAACCCGTACTACCGAATTTGGCATCGTGTCTTTGGTTTAAAAGCTTGTAAATCACTACTTTGGTTAGAAAAATATGTTTTTTTTAATGTTTATTTTTGTATATATTTGTTTTAGAAAAAATATGTTGACGTAGTAGATAATGACATCTTTTTTGACCAATTATTTTAATACTTTTTTTTTATAAAATTTGAGATTACCCCAAGATTCAATTAGAGAGGCACATACATGATGTGTCGTCTTATAGGATCTTAATAATAAATAGAAAATTTAACAGTTAGTAAACGTCACCAATTCTATTTTTTTTTAATTATAATTGATACCTATAGAGTATAGGCTATTGTACGAAAGTTGTACGTGACATCCTCACCCTAAACCCAAATGCATTGCAACAACAACAAGCATTTTATTTTATTTTACAATAAATCTTAAATCCAAAAATTATAAAAACTATAAATTCTGCAATAATTTCTGCTAACACCTTACTCTAAAATCAACATAAATATCTAATATATGATTTAATCAGTACTATTTTTTTTTTTGTGAAATTCGAGTTCTGATTCACAATTTTCATATGAATTTGGTTGAATTAGCATATACTAAAAATTACAAATCTGGAGAATATTTTGATAAGTCATCTTTTTTTTTTCAACCATCAAGATTATTCAATTAGTATTATATTTCAGATAACCATAAATAATTTATAGTAGCTTTCCGTGACCGCCCTTTGGTTGGCAAGATAAGTCGGGATATATTTTATTTGATAGCTTATCATTTTGATGAATCACTTAATTCAAATTAAATTATATGAAAATAATTTTATGACGATAAGCATATAAATAAATAAATAAACAAATAATGCGATTAGTTGCCAAGCACAAGTGTTATCTTTTGGTGATCTTCTTTGTATAGAACCCAAGGGTTCTAACCATGAATCCTGCGCTTTACAAAAAACGGTGATCCTTAAACGTGATTTGAGCTAGGGGTGACACGGATTTTGGTTCGGGTTCCGTTCAACTTGATTATATTAGGATTTGATTATTTTGATTTTAGAAAAATTATAACCAATCAGTTTCTACATTAAATTCGGTTTAGTTTAATTATATTCGACTTTGATTCGATTTGGTTATGATATAAAATAATTATTTTTAAAAAAAAAATACAATTTTTCGATCATCTTTTTATCCGATTCAGTTCAAGTTCAAAATCGATTTTTTCGGTTTTAGAGAAATTATAATCATTCAGTTTTATATCTAATCCGGTTTGATTACGGTTATACATTATTCAGTTTGGATTGATTCGGTTATTAACCAATTAAATCGCCCCTAATTCCAGCTATGTTTTTCCTCAAATCTTGTGATAAAATTTCTCCGATTCTTTATTCGGATGCCGAAACCCTAATCGGGCCCCTTAGACCCATTTATTTCCTAAGTTTTCTAACCCAATAGAAACAAATAGATCTAGGCCCACTTATTTCTTAATTCCCGACCTAATAATAATAATAAAACACCCAAAAACCAATAACGATAAACATAAAACATAACACAACCCCGAACCTTGGCCAAACCTCTCGGCCCTGGCAGAACCTGGACACTCCTCGGCCGTCTCCTCTCTCGGACACTTCTCCTCTCCCGGACCCTTGTCGGCTTACCGTTCTTCTCACTTGTACGTGAATCTTTCATGTAACGGTGGGCTATCAGAGGCTTGGGAGTGTCGAGATCATCTTGAGCACACCGTTGTTGAGGATGCGATAACAGGACAGACATGGACTCGAAAACAGATCGTGCCAGCCCTTGCCCGCTATCGAAGATGTACCCTTTGTACTCTGAAACACGCCTCACGGTATCCACAAGAGAACCGTACACTTCTTCACAGGGCTTATCGTGCAGGTGCATAACATCTAACGTGAAGAGCTTTTGATTCACAGGCCAATCATGGGTCGGTTTCACGGATGGTCTGCAGTACACGACAACCTGTCCGGAAAATAAAAGGGTATTTTCCTTTTTTTTTGTTTTTGTTTCAGGAAACGGTTTAGGGAATACCGTTTGCAGAATTGAAACTTACCAGCCTCAAGATTCGGTCCTGTGCTCGAGATTTTCTGGCTTCGTGAGCTGCTAACTGGAAGAGAAGTGTGAGATCTGCTTGACCACAGGATGAGGTAACAGCTGACAATCCTCGTAAGGCAGAAGCAGCAGATTCAACATCACTGGTGAAGTCTTTTTTAAGCTGAAAAGTTAAAATGCTTATGGGATCGGTTAGACGCAATGCCAAGTTATAAAGACACATCAAGTAAGCCTCTCCCGCTGGTTAGAAGCTACAAACGGAACAAGAATATTTTTGCTACAAATAGTTGAAGAGAACGTTCAAGAAACATATTTCACCATAAGACAGGCCAGAAGGCCTTTAGGTTGTTAACCCACTTCACATCAACTAAACTAGCACCGAGGTTAACGGGGAAGAAACCTTAAACATGAAATGGGATGTCCCTGGTTCGTGCCTAAGGATCTTCTAGTCACCACATCATTCTTAGAAGAGAAAAATACAGAAACAATTCAGACCACACTTGACCCTTTTTCACTATGAGAGAAGAAACAGTAAGCTCACATGCTCCGGCAAATATATACACAAAAGACAAGCTATTAGAGATTCTTTTTTCTTTGCTAAAACCGCTAAAAACCATGGAAACCTAGCAGAAGCCGCAAATGAGATGACAAAATAACGCGTCATTGGATTACCCGAATTCCCAAAATCCGAAAAAGTATCGAAATTGAGGATCAACCCTCTTCCTGAATCCTAATCCGTAACAAGAAAACCGAATTCCTTCCCTTGAAATCAAAAGCGGAGGAAAATACCCAGAATCAGAAGCAACTCAGAGACCAACAGGGTCAAGAAAACAAACCCAAGTGGCGGATTCAGAAAGCGTAGCAAAAGCAAATCGGTGATCTGGGTTGATCGAGAGCTTGCAATTGACGAACAGAAGAATCGCTTGCTTGATGCAATCCAACCTCATCAATGGCTTCCCGTTTGATCCCGTCGTCTTCATCTCCATCGTCGATGCCGCATCCACATCTACGCAGATAAGAATGTCTTCGTTGCTAACTCGCGTTGGTTTCAGCGCGTACCTACACGCTCGGGAAGCCGCCGATCCGTCTTCCTTCATCCTCAGACTGCGTCTCCGTCTCCGGGCTCTTCACTTCGATCTGGGAATCAGAGAGATCTTCTACTCCTTTACTCCTGAGAGTTCGAAACGGTGCGTTTTATATGTTGGCCAGAAGGGACAAAAGTCAAAATACTAAGCGAGACTCGAACGGGGGATATTTGCCCCGCTATGGCCAGACCGGTCTACGGTTCACCGGTTAAGGAAATTAGAACGAAAATGAAACCATAGATGATTCGGTTAGAAAAAATCTGTATACGAAAGCAAAATCTAGTTCGGATTGTGTGACACATTAGCTCGGTTCGGTACAGTTTCAAGGATTACGATTTACCGGTTTTACCGGTTTACAGTACTAGAACCAAATTGAAACCATAGATAAAATGGTCTATTCCGGTTAGGAAAACTTAAAACAAAAACGAAACCAAATGAATATGGTCTCACCCTCACGTGCGATATATCAGATCGGTTAGGTTCGATTTTGAGACGAGGGACAAATGGCAGTTTTCGTAAATATTATACGATATTTTGGTTAAAATTGGATATGGATTGGTTGTTTGAGACGGAATTCGGATGGACGGTCGAATAATCCATCTCATCATGCCCCATCTTATGCCGTCATGATTTGGATATCTGATTTCAAATCAGCAAAACTCTGTTTTTGAACGGAACATTAGTTTTAATGTGACTCGTTCTCCAATGTTTCAGACTAAAATACCATTTGAGTTTTGGAATGACTCTGTCAAGACCGTGTTACTTGCAAACCCATCACCACTATGAAAAGCACAGCATAGGAGGTACGAGTGGACGTTTTAGAATTCGGTTCAAAATTTTAGAGGTTCAGTTCCGGAACGGTTTATTCGATATTTTAAAATTTGTACCAAATTAGTATCATATATTATTCGATTCGTTCGATTCCGGTTTTGGTATGGTTCAGTTTCGGGTTTTGTTAAAAAAATTTAGATTTTCTTAAAAAAATTTCGAGTTTTCGAAAATTTTATAAAATTCGGTTCACTTCGATTGTAGAAAATTCGATTCTATAAAAAATATATCATTCATAATTTTTGGACAGTACCGTTCAGAAAAAATTCCGAGATTTTTGGTTCAATATCCTAATAGGAAGTCCATTTGTCTTCGCAGGGTAGAGATAAAAATTCACCATCCGAATTCAGCGTCGCTTGATCTTTATCTCCGTCGTCAAGTAGGAAAAGAAAGAGCTCGTGGAGAGACGAAGAGGAAGAGAAGATGGACGAAGCTCAAGCCACCGGACAACAACCGAAACAGAAGACGCCCAATCAATTTTACCAAATCTGTTGAACCGGTTAATGTCATCTAAACCGATAATTTATATAATCTCGGTTAAGTGACCTAACATGCTCATGTAACAAATTTTGATGCTGAGTCTAGAAATATCATATATTTTGAATTTTCCTTAATAACAATAATAAGACAAAAGCATTATCTAATAAAAAACATGATGGGGAACAACTGAAACGGGAGAATACCAAAAAAAAAAGGGGCCGGCCAAACACAAAAACATAACTAAGTTTGCATCTCTCTACCCATGAAAATAAAGTACAAAAACTATACCTTACCTCAATCCTTAAGGGACCGCATAGCATTTCGCTGAACTTATTAAAACCTCCGAGGGATCAGCTCTTGGGCGACGCTTTGGCTCCTCCACTTTGTTGACCCCCCTGCGAACCCGGCGTCCCACCACCGCCACCGGCAGGAGCAGACCCGTCGGACGAGTCCCCTCCTGCCGGTTGCTGCATGTATCCTCCGTACGAACCATATGGAGGCGGAGCTTGGGGGTAGCCTTGCTGACCATAAGTTGGTGGCGGTCCATACCCTGGTTGCGGACCCGGTGCAGCGGCATAACCTGACGATGGCGCACCGGACGCCGGTGGTTGGGAATACCCAGACTGGCCACTGTAGCTTCCCGGAGCACCCGGAGATTGTTGGCTCTGACCATATGCAGGAGGCGGCTTCTGGATCGGCGGGGCACCACCATAGCCCGGACCATAACCAGAATGAGCAGACGGTTGGGTTCCGTAACCAGCCTGGCCAGTAGAAGCACTACCCTCAGGAGGGTAGGCAGCTGCATTAGGGCTTGGCTGCTGACCGGAGCTGTATCCTGATTGGCCTGCAGGTGGAGGAGCTTGAGATGAATCTCCCTGTCCACCTCCGTATGATGGAGTTTGACCCTCTTGGCTCGGGTTACCATAACCAGATGCAGAGTAGCCTTGTTGCTGATCATACCCGGCTTGACTGTATTGTTGATTATATGCACCATAAGCATCTTGATGGTAACCCTGACCAGGTTGGCCGTAGCCAGATTGATGCTGGTAGTAATCATAACCCGAGCTATCAGTTGGAGGGGCTGAGCCACCGCTGCTCTGCTGCTGCGAAGGCGGATTTTGTTGTTGCCCGTAATAATCATACCCGCCTTGTGGGGTCTGCTGAGATGGTGGGTAACCACTGGATGTTTGTTGCGGAGGGTAACTTCCGTAAGGCGATTGGTACTGAGGTGAAGGACCAGAATACCCTCCCGGTTGCATGTAACCATAACCAGGCTGTCGCATTGGCGGGCCACCAGGAGGTGCCCAGCTTGACGGGGGTCGTGCTTGATAACTTTGCGGAGGATATCCTCCACCCATTGATGGGTTTCGAAGGCGGTTCTGCAGAAAGTGACGAAACAAGAAATAAGCATTGGTGTAACGTTCAGGAGAATAGAAGAAACATGGCAGGGTACAAAGCAAGAACACGTGTATACAAAGACATAAGCAGATAAACAAGCGAAAATTTAATGGGAAGCATAGCATAGAAGGAGCACCATTACCAGATATGTTCACAAGGATCAACCGAGTTCATATCATATTCTAGAAGGGTAATGAATGCCTACATACCGTACTGATCGGTGAAATTATTGGGTTACTCCTGCAGAAGCCCATCCCTTTCCCTATCCGAGGTAATAGGTGCACAAAGAACCAACAAACGCTATATAGAAGTTCTCCAAAACAAAAGCAACAAATACATACACATATATATGGCACCTAAGTTCCGGAGAGAGATAGTTCACGACAGCAAGTACTTCTATAACCAACTAAATGGTATCATTTGTAACATGTGACGCCCATGGAAACATACACCAACAAACACAAGCTGTGATGCGTTCCCCTTGGTAGGATTAAGCTAAAAGTCAATTGTTTCGAAGAAAAATTGAGCAAATATAAAATCGATATGTCAGTACAAGATTGCTGCCAAAATAAATGGATTATAAGACTCCCATATCAGTCTTGCACCTCAGGCTATACCACTGAGAGTTTCAAAAACCGATATACACTAGTCACAGCTTAGTAAAGTCGCCCAGTTCTATCATCAGAACCCAGATACTAATGAACTTGCAATAAGAGACCTAAAATGCTTAGACAACGAAACAAAACCCTTGACAAAAAAGAAGAGGGGGGAAGCATCTTCTCTCATATAATACCAAAACAGACCACCATAAAGATTGAAAGCAGGACTAAAGCTAACGATAAAAAGGTGGACTTCTATTTGTTGCAATATTCAACAAATTGCCAACAAGAAAACATTCATAAATCCTTGTGACCATCCAGAATAGATCTTAAACTAAACCAACACACAGAAGGATCATCGAGAATAGATCTAAACTAAACCAACACACTGAAGGACCGATTTATCCACAGCACTGCTGAAGAAACAAATGGAGTCAACAACATAAACATCTAGCAGTGAAGTTTGCAAAATTACTGCAAGTAAATTCATATCTACTGTCTTCCAGCCAATTAAACGAAACTGAAAACAAAAGGGGTGCGTGGATGTGAGATTTTGTATATACCAAAAGTTGAGATACTCCCACTGTAACAGTGAACTGATGGAGATGAAAATGTTATTTATGTAGTATTAAATTTTCAATTGTGATTCCCTCCGAGAATATATCTCAATAAAAATATGTTGATCATAAAGGATGTATCTCTCGGATAAATAAAGGATTGGAACATCTTAAAATTGATCATAAAGGAGATGAAAATGTAAATCGAAGAGGAAACAAGATTAATAGAAATATGTTGCCTTGTAGCAACACTAGAAGAGTTATGAACCTCAGGGCAGAGCGGAAATTACCACCGCATAACTACGGGAAAGAGCAATATGCAAACCAATTAAAACTTCAAATAAAGCGTCAGAGACAGATATAAAAACATAAAAAAAAATTGTGTATCTGTTAAATGGAAGATAGTAAAATCTAAAACCCTCTTCTGGAGCTTTTATGAAAGTATGAAAACAACATTGACCTGCAATCAAGAGGAAGGCAAGAACTACATACTCCATTGCAAATGCATTTTACTCTTCGCATTGGTAACGGCATAATGGTTGTGAAACCAAAGGAGAGACATAGGTTTTCACCATGGTTAGTACTTAGCATGCAGACAAGTTTATTTTTCATGATATAATTAGAAAAGTGACTAAAGGAGACCTAATGCTAACGTCATGAAAAAAGCAAGAAAAACACAAGACCAGATCCGCACAGATAAAAGGTAGGTACCGGAAGGGGCAGGTAACCTGTACCAAACACGACAATCAAACATACCTCACCACTGATGACTTCATTAACCAATTGTTTGGCATGCTCAATCTGTTCGCTGGTTCCATCAATCTGAATAGTCCGTTCTGTTGATGTATCTCCAGGGGGTAGATGCAAAGGTATAACCTGCAGATAAATAAGGGTTGGCAGATGTTTTACAAGCTGGATGCAAACAGATACATGGGCTAAGAGTTCTGCCATCACCTAACAGCCAATTAAATGCAAGGAATAAAAGACAAACCTGAATTCGAGCTCCAGTCTTAGCTTGCATAGATTTAATTGATTCACCTCCTTTACCAATCACAAGACCAACCTGGAAGTAGTGTGTGCATTACATATCAGACATGGGCAACAAGAATCTGTCAAATTCCAGAAGACCAAGTACCTTGTTATTAGGAACTTTCATCACAAATTGCTCAGATCCTGCATGTCCAGTCATCCTACGTGACATTCCACCTGCCTCGGCCTGCACCAAAATTCAGATATTTCACATTAGTAGACCAGAAACAGTAAATAACCCTTGAGAAGCCCAATTCCAACTTCAGAACCTCCATGATGGAAGAATGGAGACAACAAACAATGCTTGTCACCATCATTTGCTACAGGTCATATCACATGAAATAAAATATTTTACAGAACGAGAAAAATAATAACAAAAGAGGGACTACTTCTTGTAGGACGTCATTTATCAACTGTTCTGCCTTTGAAATCTGGTCTGGCGTGCCTGACAGCTCTACGGTCCTGGTTGGGGCATTTGGGTCAGCATCCATGTCTCGGGTAATCTGAATCTTGGCTCCTGACTGGAATTGAAGATATTTAATCGTTTCCCCACCTTTTCCAATGATAACACCCACTCTCATGTTTGGGATCTCAATCTTCTTCGTAGTGCCCTGGTAGCTACCGTATGAAACTGGTATATTCGACGAAACCGAGCCTGAAAGAGGCTTGCCATCTGCAAAGCATAAAAATGAGGAGCGGAACCTAATTTTCAGATCCTAGATAATCCAAACGGAAAACACAACATACAGTGCAAAATCAGGATTTTCTAGCTACGAGAGCATAAATGAAGCTAAGAGA
Source organism: Tarenaya hassleriana (assembly GCF_000463585.1). NCBI lineage: Eukaryota > Viridiplantae > Streptophyta > Magnoliopsida > Brassicales > Cleomaceae > Tarenaya > Tarenaya hassleriana. The sequence goes on along the minus strand of NW_010966177.1, from coordinate 288,509 downwards.
ACTTAAACAAAAAAAAAGAAGGTAAGCAAACAACAGATTTATCACGTAGGAGCAGTCGAATCTAGGTAAGAAAAAGCGATACGGAAGATCCAGAAAACAAGTTACGCACCAGAAGGACCGGAGCTAAACCCTCGGTCGCTGGAATCATAGGAAGCGCCGTTGTCGACGCGAGGACGCTTGGCATCGGCGCTATTGAGGAGACGAGCCGCGATCTCCTGAGCCTTCTGCTTAGCCATCTGGATTTCATCCATCGGAGGCGGAACGCTGTTGTAGGAAGGCGGCGGAGGAGCAGCAGCAGCGACGGCTAGATCCGGCGATGCAGACGGGATAGGGCCGGAGGAGAAGCCGGTGGGTCTGCGGATTCCGGCCGGCGGAGCAGGAGTGGTCTGCTCCTCGTGCTTGCGCTTGTGGCTGATGGGGGCGTCGACGATGCCCGAAGAGTAGTGCGATTCGTCCGCCATGGGGAAGAGAGAGATTCGGTGATGAATGAGAAAAAAAACCCTAGAGGCGGAGATAAGGAAGAGAGAATCTCGGCCTTTTATATACGAGGAGAGCACCTGGCTTTTTTTTTTACTACGGAGTTTTTTTGGCAAGTCAACCAAAGAAGAAATTTTTTTTTTTTAAACAATTCATTTAAATTCCACAAAATAAAGATTATTATGGAGGGAGTTGAAAAAATATGTCAAAACAAAAATTTAATTTATGAAATATCTTGAAAAAGTTGATTTTGTAAGTTATATTTATTTTTTAAAATATTGTAATCACTAAAATTTAAATATAACTTGTTCCAAAAATCCAAAATAGCATAGCAACTAGGGGTGGGCGAACGGTCGGTTACGGGTTAATCGGTTACGGTTATTTCGGGTTCGGTTATTTCGGATTATTAAAATTCATAACCAAACGGTTAATTAATTTTATTCGGTTCGGTTCGGTTCGGTTTCGGTTCGGTTCGGCTCGGTTTTGTCTATTTAAAACTATAACCAAACTATAACCAAATAAAGATTCGGTTCGGTTCGGTTATAATATTTAAAAAATCAATTTATTTATAATTAAAAATATTCAAATAAAATATAATATAAAATATTATCATAATTATTTTAACATATAAAATAATAATATCTAAATTTATATTTTGATATAAAACTATTAAATAAATAAAGATCGACTTTAAAAACAATAATAACAATAATAAAATATGTTTAAAATATAATAAAACAATGATTAAATCAAGAATATAAACAATCATATATGTATATAAATATATATAAATGAAGATATATAAACGGTTCGGTTCGGTTCGGTTCGGATTCGGTTAACTCGGTTTATAAAAAATTATAACCAAATGGTTAATATTTTTTAATCGATTCGGTTCGGTTTCGGTTATTTCGGGTTTTAAAAAATCTTAACCAAACGGTTATTTAATTTTATTCGGTTCGGTTCGGTTCGGTTCGAGTATATATCGGTCGGTTCGGTTAATAACCGAAATACCCGAACCGAATGCCCACCCCTAATAGCAAGTGTTGTTCAATAGATTTATAATAATCGGAGTCGCCTGACCGGAGCTCTACATTCGCCACAATGTTCGCAACTTTCTCTTGTCCGAAATCCAGATAGCAGGGTGGTCGAAAAAAACTCAAACTCACCACCACCCATGGCAGTCTCCATCGTTCCACTTAGAGATATCACTACAAAAAAATGATCATTTCCAATGGGTAAATCTGTTGGAAATGGCCAAATTTCCGTAACGTTTCCAACGGATTTCCAACGGATTTATCCGTTGAAATTTCATCGTTAGAAATCGGTGTCCGTTGGAAAACCGTTGGAATTTTCAACGGAATTTCAACGAATTTTTCCGTTGAAATTTTCCAACGGATTTCCAACGGATTTCTAACCGCAATCTCGGTTGAAAATTTTCAACGAAATTTCCAACCGCAATCCGTTGGAATTTTCCAACGGAATTTCCAACCGCATTCCGTTGAAATTTTCCAACGAAAAATTCGAAACATATTCCCGACCTGACCCGACCTTGACTCGACCCGACACCAACACCGACCTGACACAACCAGACCACGATCCTGAAACTCACTTCCCAGTAGGTCACCCATCCTTCCACTGTTCCAACTCAATCCTCCTTAACCCTGGAGTTCCAAGTAGAACTCATCCAACTCCTCCAAGTTAAACTTCTGATATCATATAACATTAATATATATACATATATAAATATTTATACATATTTACATAAAATACATATATATATATATATATATATATATTTGTTATATATATGTATATGGTTAATATATATATATATATACTTATTCGTATACATATATGTGTATATATACACATCATATTTGTATATATAAAAATATATAAACACAAAATATATATATTTATACATATATAGATATATAAATATATAAAATATTTGTTTATACGTATATATACACCTCCTTAATAAACATATATATATACGCATATATGTATATATATATTCGAATTCATATAAATATATATATTTTTGTTATGTATATGTATATGGTTAATATATATATGTTTATTCGTATACATATATGTGTATATATATACATCATATTTGTATATATATATATATATATATATATATATTTCAATTAATTTTTCAATTAAAATCCAAATTTCCAACCGGCATCCGTTGGAATTCTGTTAGATTTTTTTAAAAAAAATTTTCAAAAAAATTTCCAACTGGCATCCGTTGGAATTTTTTTTTTTAATTTTCAAAAAAATTTCCAACCGGTATCCGTTAGAATTCGATTGGAATTTTTTTAAAAAAATTTTCCAAAAAAATTCCAACCGGCATCGTTGGAATTTTTTTTTTTAAATTTCCAAAACAAATTCCAACCGGCATCCGTTGGAATTCCGTTGGAATTGTTTTCTAACAAACATCCGTTGGAATTCTGTTAAAAATTTGCAACCGATTTTTCCAACGTTAATCTGTTTAAAAGTTCCAATGGATATCCGTTGGAAATTTTCAACCCAATTTTTCAATTGAATACGTTGAAAATTCTGTTTAAAAATTTTCAACGGGTATTTCCAACGGATATCCGTTGGAAATTCTCAACGGAATTTTAATGGAAATCGTCGTTGCAACGCCGTTGAAAACCGTTGGAAATTCGTTGGAAATTTTCCAACGGACAAATCCGTTGGAAAATCCGTTGGAATTCGAGGATTTTTTTGTAGTGTATCAAAAATGGATCGGGTTATACGGATCGACCCAATCCGACCCACTTATAAACCCAAATAGATTAGTCTATTTAGCTAATATTTTTAAAATGGGTTAAATGGTCAACCCATTAACTCCATTATATATTTAGTTAAAATTAAACTCATTTTGTAACTAATTAAAATTGTTATATTTAGATATATAAAAATTAACATATATAGATATTTATATATACGTATATATATATGAATTAAATCAAAATATTTGGTATCGTTTTCGAATCAAATCGTACTGAAAAATTCGGTTTTATTTCCGAATCGAATCGTATCGAAAAACTCGATACCGTTCCAAATCGAATCATACCGAAAAAATTGGTTTGGTTTCCGAATCAAATCGTATCGAAAAACTCGGTGTCGTTTCCGAATTGAATCGTATAAAAAACTCGATACCGTTCCGAATCGAATCGTATCGAAAAACTCGATAATGTTTTCGCATCAAATCGTGTCGAAAAATTCGAATCGTATAAAAAATTTGATATCGTTCTGAATCTTCATTCTTTCAGCCATGCTTCTAAGAAGCTCGTCGACATACTCTTTTAAAAGCATTTCAATCTTCCAAACTGTCATGAAATACAAGTCAGAAGTCGGATACTTTGAACCAGACATCATCGTTGTAATATCATCAAACGGCTTCAAGAAGTCATGTATTTTTTCTCCCCTGACCCACTCTTCAGTTGTTGGACAGAACTTATAATTTCTATCAAGGCTACCAAAAGCGTATCGGTGATTGAGAGCACTTACAAGCATCATATGAGTAGAATTCCAACGTGTAGCCACATCCATGCACAAAGAAGCTTTAACATTCCATTAACTTGTTCCACACATTCATCAAATGCTTTCATCCTTGCCTCTGATACTCTAACATATTTCACACTTTCTCTAATATTTTCTAGAGCATCACCAATCACCTTCAAACCTTCTTGTACTATAATATTCAAGATATGTGCCCTACATCTAATATGGAAGAATTCACCTTTGCACAATAAACTGTTTTGCAAAGAAAGTTGATGTTTCAAGATGTCTTGCGTACTATCATTGGTCGAAGCATTATCCCGCGTGAGAGAAAAGATCTTTTTCTCTATTCCCCAATCTTTCAAGCAACCAAAAATCTTCTTAGATATTTCCATTCATGTGTGCGGAGAGGCCAATGTACAAAACGATAGTATCTTGCTCATCAACTTCCAATTCTCATCAACGTAATATGTAGTCATACAAATATACCCCTCATATATGATAGACGTCCAAAGATCAGACGTTAAGCATATCCTACTACGAACATTATCCAATTGAAGCTTCAACTTGACTTTGTCATCCTCATAAAACTTCATAACATCGCTAGAAACAGTGTTTCTGCATATTATTTTGATATCTGGATTTGCATACCATAACGCCTCATACTCAACAAAAGTAAACGGAAACTCATGGCATATGATCAACTTAGCAAGCTTTTCCCTCTAAACTTTCTGATCTATCTTCTTTGTCCTTAACTTCCCCATGTAGTCAATCAACATATTAGCCACATTTCCAAACTTGGGCTTTTTCATGCACTACTTAAGATGTCGTAGTAAATGTGATGTCTCGAGAGATGAAGAAGCCGCATAATTATTACCACAATAGTTGCAAGTAACATTTTCATTATCAATTCGAGTCATATGATTCCAAATAGTGGAAGTCTTTTTCCGTTTTCTACCACTTACTTGAGTTTCGGTTTCTCCAGGTTGAGATAATCCAGCATCGATGTCATACTCCAATTCTTGATGTTCATACTCAATTGCGTCAGCATCCATTGCAATTAAAAATTTTAAACCTGATAAAAAATCATCACATATGAATAATATATATATATATATATATATATATATATATATTTCAACGAACAAGATACATAAATTTACAAAAAATAAATAATAAGCATAATATAAAAAGATATTATATGATGTTATTAATTTTAGAAAATCCAAGAGAAACTGAATAATCTAAAAGTAAAAGCTCTTAAAAATATCTAAACTAGATTACATCATAAAACATCGAAACAAAATGGTCAATCATTGATAACTAAAGAAGAATTGAATTATGATAAATATAGAATATTATCATTTACCATATAAAACACATGTCTCTTTTGCTCAATATATAAATATCACATGACGTATATATTTGATTAATGAGTGGCAGACATATGGTTAGGTAAACAAACATACATGATATGACATATATATTTGATTTGATATTTGTAAAAATAAAAAACTTACGTGTTATATAGAGAAAAAGTAATGTATGTTATGCATATATATATATATATATATATATAAGTTACAAATAACCCATGTGCCCTAAAAGTTTAATGTCAACGTGAGTTGTTCACCAAATCTGAATCGATGAGAATTCAGATAAAAATTTGAATCAAAACAATAAAATATCAAATCAATAAATTATTCACCAAATCCAAGAGCAAAAAAAAGAGCATGCAAAGGAAAAACCCAGAAACAAACGCAACTTAATACAAGTCTTTTAATTTTAACATAAACATTACCTGATTTAAAATGCAATAACATGGTGGTGGTGATGATGATGAAACCAAACCAATGATAAAAATGAATACAGGCAAACCCACCAAACAAAAAAATCTTTTTTTTTTCTGAAGGTGAGAGATGTTTACGGAAGAAAAAGAACAAATGGAGAGAAAGATTAAAAATTAGGGTAAAAGAAGGTTAGGGTTAAAAAAAGTTAGGTAAAGCTTTGGGTAGAAAAAAAAGGGTTTGAAAAAAAAAAACAAAAAAAAAGTCTCGGACATCAAGCCCGGCACGAGGCCCGACTAACCCAGCCCAATAGGCCCGTGGCCCATTTAGCCCGAGGTCCGAAAGCCAAAAGTTTAATGGGTCTATATATTTTAGGCCTATGTCCTTATTATTTTCGAGCGGGCTCGGGCTGGGTTTTGGGTTTCGGACTTTATTGACACTTTATTGTTTTCCGAAGATTTCTAAACTGACATCTGATATCAATTTATAGAAATCTCAAAGTAAATGAAGAGTCAAGTTCATTTAATAGGTTTCAGAATACGAAGAGACAGATTCATCTTCATTAAATAAGTTCATATGAACATTATTTAATGAATATATTACTTCATACGAAATGAATCTCGTATTCTGAAAATGTATCACATACACCGAGACTAATCTCGTGAATATAAACCAATAAAATAACTGAGCAATAAATAGGGCTGAAAAAATATACCCGAGCCTATAACTGATATATTGTTGGTTGTAATGCTCTAGGATGATCTTTGATATGACATTTTGACTATGTATTGATTCATTGGTTCATAAATGCATTACTTTTCCCGTTATATGATAGGCATGTTTGTTATATTTCGATATCCTTGAGTCATCTGCAGGATGATTCTAAACACCCTGATCAGTTGTCATTGTGGGAGCAATGATGAATTAAGATCAGCATGAGGTGTGATTGATGCATTGGACGCAAATCACAATCATGGGTACTTGTTAAGAATGAGTGACTGGATGACCCGCATGAGATTATCATATGGACACAAGTCATGACTTGAATCTCATATAGCGGTTCGTTCTTGGATCCTCAGACCTGAGATGTCTAGAGTATCTTATATGAGGAATGACATATCTTGATTGCGTCAAACGTCGTCTTTAACCGGATAATTATAACGGCATTGTTCAGATACGTTCAAGAATCATATGGAGATAGAAGACATGCAATACAGGACTTGTCACCTCCTTAATGGGAGAGATATCGCTGGGCCCCTCGTAGAAATCGGACTATGAAAACGCGTGGTCACGCTATAGATGAAGTTGCATCTATTTTATCAGTCGATCTTCCAAGACGAGAAAGCGGTTGAACTTGAAGGGTGGCTAGCTCCATGCCCTTGTTCAACACATGATATCATGAGACAAAGGATAAGAACTCGAGCTGTTACTGTCTCAGTTAGATCACCTCTAACTCTATTCAAAGTGGGTGGTCATGGCATCTTGGTAGAGGCTAACCATGACTTGTGGTTCGGGAAAGGTTTTCGAAGTCACTGCCACTGCGAATAGGCCTACAGAGTCACACACCATTAGGGATAGACTACATGTGAAAGAGAAAAATGCGAGAAAGGATAACAGAACGACGAAACGAGCATCACGAGCTGGAAATGTTCTAGGCGTGGAGACCGACCGGTACAGGACCTAGATCGGTCGGACCAACATGGCTCAAGACCGATCAGTCCAGACCCAAACCGATCGGTCTACGCATCGGGAGACTTTCCTTTTTTGCGATTTTAGGGTTTTTGGCAATCCTATTTAGCAAGCGAGACACCCCAAACCCTAAATAATCAACCCAAGATGTCCAAAACACATTCTAGATTCTTAGAGAAGAGTTCTCTTGAGATCTAAACCTTGGAATATCGATTCTAAGTCCCGAATATCGTTTTCTCTTCACAAATCCTAGCAAATTCGTTCCAAACCGTTCGGAATCCTTTCCGCTGGTGTGGATACGTGTAAAAGAGTTGTACTTTTAGTTCTTGGTAATTAAACAGGCTCCGGATCGATTACGAGGTAAGTATTCGGTTCCATCGGTGATGTATATGTTCTTTCGGGTTTTAGAACTTTGGTTGCTTGTGGCGTTTGACTAGGTTTAGATTATACTTCCGCTGCTTAAAACCTAGAAGCCAAACCCTAGATCAATGACATCGCATGCTAGAAAATCCGTAGTGAATCCCAACAGTGGTAACAGAGTCTGGTTCTCTGTATATCGTCGTGCTTGTTGCATGTTTGCATGATTTTAATCGTTAAAACGTGTGTAAACATTGCATCTACGCATATTTAATGATATTTTGATTGTTGAATGATGCATGGATGAGTTAGGATTAGGATGGCTTGACGGTGCGTCGAAACGGGGGTAAAAACCCTAGTTTTCGGGACCCGAAAGCACAATCCGAAGTCTGTCCGTCGTGTAAAATGATCGGTCCAAAGGTTGGACTGATCGGTCTAGAGTCGTGACGGCGGCTATTTCTTTTAGGTCAAATAAGGTTAGATCGACCGGTCTGGACCTCTGATCGAAAACGAACAAGTCGGATCACGTTCGACAGACCGACCGGTCTAGGTCAGGTCAAACCGGGGTCATTCGAGTCGGTTTGGTCTCGGTCTGAGATGCTGGACCGATCGGTCCAAAGGTTGGATCGACCGGTCTGGATCTCAGAAATGAAACGAAACGACGACTCAGAGCAGGTCCAGATCGATTTGAACAGGTCAGACCGATCAGTCCAATGTCTGGACCGGACGGTCTGGACCTCAGACGATCTGAGATTCCGAAATTCAGGTTTTTGATCGAACAATTGGTGTTTCGGATCAATTATCTGAATTGGAATCAAAGCCTCATATAATCTCAAGCTATTACTGTCCATTAGTAGAGTAACTATCAAGGTCTCGATCGTCATAGTTACGGGTTATGCCCTAGCTGAGCATGTCTGACTATCTTGGTGAGGTAGTATGGAGAAATCGTGATTCTCATAGCTCGAATATGGTTGAGCTTAAATTGGATTATCAAGTCGGACTTGGACCTAATGGTAAAGATGGGATGAGGAATATGCAGTGGTAGCGTATCACTATCCCATACTCATCTAGGAGTCATATATGATATGATTGAAGATATGTTGTCTACCTAAATAGCAAGGTTTTGAGTGTCATGCCCTAGCGGACTCAGAAACATATGAAATAGGGATCCTAGCTCACTTAGAAATTCATTGAGGGTGTCTTTATTAGTGGGAGCCTGTCATATTGCATCTATTGTCTGTGTTAGTATGTGTACTAAGCGGCTTGCATATTTTCTATCTGTTTGTATGTCTTTTTCTGTAGAATATATTTATTGCAGGAATCTGTCTAATCTAACAATGTGATCTATCCTTATGAAGGATAAACCTCTGACCACGGCTTCTAGATCGATCATTGATACTTATTGGAAGCATGTGGATGATGATCTAGACGTGTCTAGCTTAATACTTGGAAATATGACCTCGGAATTGCGTAAGCAATTAGAGGACATATATGTTTTTCTGATAGTTGATCAGTTAAAAGCGTTGCTCCAAGAGAAAGCAAGGAGCCAATGGAAGAGTGATATGGTAGTTGCTGGAAAGAGTTCCAGCAAAAAGAAGAATTCCAAAGGTAAGAGGAAAAGGAGGGTGATAAGCATTGTTACTGAACCTAAGCCTAAATATGAGAAGGGAGAGTGCTATTTTTTTTTCTCATGCCGACAAACATTGGTATAGAAATTGTAGAATTTACCTGGAAGATCAAGAGAAGAAGAAACTTAAAAAAAAGCTTCGACTTCTGGTATTGTGACAACCCAGGATACCGTAGGAGGGTGGGGAGTGATTGTCGGTACGAGAGGGGGTACAGGAATGAATCGAATGCACCGGAATGAGAGGGATTCGAGGGTTGTGTAGATATGAGACTACACAGTCAAGGATAACTTAAAGGAATTGATTGAGCTACTCATAAAAACAAGATGCATCTACCTTTTCGATTGCTCATCTCGAGAGAACTCCAAAGTTAAGCGTGTTGGCCTTGGAGTAGTCTTAGAATGGGTGACCTCCTGAGAAATACTTTCTAGGATGTGTGCGAGTGAAGACAAAACACGCTAAAAGGTCCCGTGTTGGTGTGTGGGGACAGCTCTTTCATTGCGGCTTCGGATCGTTACAAATGGTATCAGAGCCGGTACTCTCCCAGTACGGTGTGGTTCGAGGACAAACCAGGTGGAAGCTGGTGAGTCTGTGACAACCCAGGATACCGTAGGAGAGTGGGGAATGATCGTCGGTACGAGAGGCATGGACAAGGGGTGGCTCCTGATGAGCTTCTGGATAGGTGGTATAGGAATGAATCGAACACACCAGAATGAGAGAGATCCGAGGGTTATGTAGGTATGGGACTACACAGTCAATGATAACTTAAAGGAATGATTGAACTACTCATAACAACAAGATGTATCTACCTTTTCGGTTGTCCATCTCGAGAGAACTCCAAAGTTAAGCGTGCTGGCCTTGGAGTAGTCTTAGGATGGGTGATCTCCTGGGAAGTACTTTCAGGGATGTGTGCGATTGAGGACAAAATACACTAAAAGGTCTCGTATTGGTGTGTGGGGACAGCTCTATCATTCCGTAGCGCCCTCGGGTCACTACAGGTATCTTCGTCATAAAGGCGAACTTGTTTACTTCTACATCATGGATATTAGATACTGGATGTGCCTCGCATATTTGTGGAAATGTGCGAGGACTGCGAGGAAGTGGACAGTTGGCGAAGGGAGAAGTAGATCTCGATGTCGGGAATGGAGCAAAAGTTACCGCATTAGCCGTCGAGGCTTATGATCTGACTTTACGTTCTGGCCTTGTATTAAAATTGCATGATTGTTATTTTGTTCCTGCCATCAACAAGAACATTATATCGATTTCATGCTTAGACTCGGATGGTTTCAGATTTGTTATTGATAACAAAGGTCTGTCCATTTGTAGAGGCGATTTATTCTATGGTAAGGGTTACCAGTTTAATGGCCTTTATATTTTGGATGACGAACCATCTAGATACATACAGGTCAATCTATAATGTTAGTACGAAACGGTTTAAGCCGAACAATTTAAACCCGACCTATATCTAGCATTATCGACTTGGTCACATCAACGAGAAAAGCATTGTGAAGCTCCATTTTGATGGACTTCTTGATTCTTTTGATTATGAATCAATCGAATCGTCTGATTCTTGGTTGATAGACAATATGATAAAGTCTCTTTTTTCCAGAAAAAGGAGAATGGGCTACAGAGTTGCTAGAACTCATACATAGTGATGTATGTGGTCGTATGAGCTCGTCCGCTAGAGGAGGTTATTAGTATTTCGTTACGTTCACTAATGATTTCAGTAGGTACGGTTATGTCTACTTGATGAGACATAAGTCTGAAACAGTTGAATTGTTCAAGGTTTTCAGAAACAAGGTGCAAAACCAACTTAGCAAGATGATCAAGTTACTTCGATCTGATCGAGGTGGCGAGTATATGAGCCAAGAGGTCACTAACTATCTGGCAGATTGTGGGATTGTCTCACAGCTGACTCCAACTAGAATACCACAGTGGAATGGCGTATCCGAGAGGAGGAACCGAACCCTATTAGATATGGTACGATCCATGATGAGTCAGGTCGATCTTCCTAAATCCTTCTAGAGTTATGCTTTGGAAACGCCAGCGCTTATACTGAACAACTGTCCAACAAAATCGGTTCAGAAAACTCCATATGAGATATGGACTGGGAAGCATCCAGGTTGTCATTTATGAAGATTTGGGGATGCGACGTTTATGTGAAACGTCGGACTTCTGATAAACTATCCACCAAATCTGATAAATGCATATTTGTGAATTACCCTAAGAAAACTAAAGGGTTACTGGTTCTACAACCCATCTGAGAGCAAAGTTCGTCTCCAACAGAGTCAGTAGAAATAGAATAGATCTCGAAGAAGTTCGAGAACCACAAATGGTCAAGGAACCGGGTGAACATGTCGAATCAATTCAACCTGTGTCACAAGTTGTTGAGATAGCACCTCCTAGTGAACATCGGAGATCTGGTAGGATTCACCAAGAGTCTATAAGATATGGTTTCACTACAAAAAAAAATGCGAAATTTCAACGGATTTTTCCAACGGATTAATCCGTTGTAATTTTTCCAACGGATTTCCAACGGTATACCGTTGGAATAATTCCAACGCATTTCTAACGGATTTCCAACGGACGTCTAACGGATTCGTCCGTTAGAAATCCGTTGGAAATTTCCAACAGCATATCAACGGATATTTGAGTTGGAAATTTTCCACGTATATTCCAACGGATTTCCGTTGGAAATAACGTTCGACGAATTTCAACGGCAATCCGTTGAAATTATTCGAACGTTATGAAACGCGGCAATAATTCCGACGGATATCCGTTGGAAATAGTCGAACGTTATAACGTTCGAAATATTCCAACGGATATCCGTTGGTAAGTGTAACGGTAACGAACTTTTCAACGGATTTCCAACGGATATCCGTTGGAAAGTTTCTCTATTTAAAACACCCGGTCATAATTCGCCCAAACCACTCTCTAAATCACTCTTATATTATTCTTTTACCAAAAATTCTCCTAAAAATGACATCTTCAACAAATCCGAATATTCGTTCGTCCCGACAGTGGATATACGAAAGAGTTGATTCGATTACAAAAGAGGTAACGCAAGAATTCATTAACGGTTTGGAACAGTTTATGAATTTTGCCTCTATGCAGCCGTTGTGTCAAGAACGTGGAAAAATGCTATGTCCATATACAAGTTGTCGCAATTTTAAATATCGCAGGCCAGAAGATGTTTGTAAACATCTATTTCGAAGGGGATTTGTCGAAGATTATTATATTTGGCGATTTCATGGAGAAGAAGTTCGGACAATCACAACGGGACAACATGTCTCGGCCGAGCAGAGGTATGATGTAGATGAAGATGTAAGAAATCCTTATGTTGAAATGGTGACAGATGCTTTTCCTGGGACGCCATTGGCTGAGCAAAACTTATCACAAGATCAGGAGGAGCCAAACGTCGAAACAAAACGGTTTTTCGACATGTTGGATATGGCAAATCATCCTATCTATGAAGGATGTAAAGAAGGTCAGTCACGTTTATCTCTTGCATCAAGATTGATGAGTATGAAAACGGATTACAATGTCACCGAAAATTGCATGGATTCATTTTGTCAAACGTTGCGTGAATATTTACCTGAAAATAACGAAGCTCCAGAATCGTATTATGATACGAAGGCTATGTTGAAGAATTTGGGAATGCCTTATGAAAAGATTGATGTTTGCAAAAATGGTTGCATGCTGTACTGGGGTGAAGAAAAAGAATTGGTTATGTGTAAATTCTGTGGGACTAACAGATATCGTCCGAGTAAGAATGTACGGAGACAAACTCCGTATAAAAAGATGTTCTATATGCCGGTATCGTACAGATTGAAGCGTTTGTATGAATCACAACAAACGGCTTCATATATGAGATGGCATGCCTCACATTCTACCGTTGATGGAGAAATGCAACATCCATCAGATGCTTTGGCGTGGAAAAACTTCAACATGGTATTTCCTCAATTCGCTGCTGAGCCTAGGAATGTGTATCTATGTTTGGGTACTGATGGATTTAGTCCGTACGGACAATCTGGCATGCAGTATTCATTATGGCCCGTTATACTTTCTCCGTACAACTTACCACCTGAGATGTGCATGAAAAGAGAATTTATGTTTTTGACATTGTTGATTCCTGGGCCAGAACATCCGAAGAAGAGTTTAGATGTGTATTTACAGCCGCTCATTAAGGAGTTGAAGGATTTGTGGGACATTGGAGTCCCTGCTTACGACGTAAGTGTGAAACAAAATTTTACACTGAGAGCGGTTCTTCTTTGGACGATCAGTGATTTTCCGGCGTATGGCATGCTATCGGGATGGAGCACACATGGAAGATTTGCATGTCCGTTTTGCATGGAGGAAACAGAAGCGTTTCAGTTGAGACATGGGAGAAAGACGTGCTGGTTTGACTGTCATCGCAGATTTCTTCCAAGTAATCATCCGTTCAGACAAAATCGTACGCTTTTTACCAAAGGTAAAATCGTTACTGAGGAAGGTCCTGTTATGCAAACTGGAGAGCAAATTATTCTGAGCGAATAAATAGTGGATATTTGGATGATTTGGAAGCTTCTGTGCATTGTGGAGGAAATTTTGGGCATAAGAAGTGCAAAGGATTTGGTGATTGGCATAACTGGTATAAGCGTAGTATTTTTTGGGATTTGCCTTACTGGAGTTCGCTAACGCTTCGACACAATCTGGATGTTATGCATATAGAGAAAAACTTTTTTGATAACATCATCAACACCGTTCTGAATGTGCCAGGGAGAAGTAAAGATAACATCAACTCGAGGAAGGACTTGAAAGATATATGCAAGAGAAAAGAGTTGGAGTTGACACGTGATGGTCACGCACCTGTGCCGATATTCAGACTCAAAAAACCAGGTAAAACAGTCTTGTTTAAATGGTTAAAAGAAGAGGTTAAATTCCCTGATGGATATGCATCCAAATTGGCGCGATGTGTTGATACCGATTCATTAAAACTTATGGGAATGAAGAGTCATGATTGCCATGTATTCATGCAAAGACTTATTCCTATTGCATTTGCGGAGCTATTGAAATCCAATGTCCACGGAGTGTTATGCGGTATCATCACATTCTTCCGAGATATATGTGCAAGATCTTTGAGAAGAAGTAACCTAGAGGTTTTGAAAGGCAACATTCCTGAGATACTTTGCGCATTGGAAAAGGTATTTCCACCTTCATTTTTTGATGTGATGGAACATTTACATATTCATTTACCAGATGAGGCGATATACGGTGGTCCAGTACAGTTTAGATGGATGTATCCATTTAAGCGATTTTTTTTCCATCTGAAGAAAAAGGCTAAAAACAAAGCAGCAGTGGAAGGATCTATCGTCAAACAGTATTTGTAAGAGGAGATCTCCTACTTCAGTTCTTTCTATTTTGAATCTCATATTCAGACGAAGAAAAGGAGGGCTATCAACGAAGACGATAGAAGTTATCTCTACCACTATGATTCATGTTTCGGACTTATTCCCGAAAGTTTTCAGCCTACTGGACGCCTCGGAGGCAAATCTGAAGAATATTGGTTAACTGTACAAGAGTACAATCACATCGCCACATATATACTGTTGAATTGTGAAGAACTTAAGCCATACGAAAGGTACACATTTTTTAATCTTAGATGTGATTAGAAATTAATTAATTACATATATATTTGCTAACAACTTTTTTTTGTAAGACTTTTTGACGAGGATGTTTTGGCAACATATCCTAACCTAAGTGGGGAGGAACTTGAAGGAATGAAGGAACAACATTATGCATCTTGGCTTCGAGACTACGTAAGTATTCTAGCTATATATATATATGTACGTGTATGTATTTGTGTATTAATTTAATTTTTATGCGCAGATTCAGTCATGCAGTGATAGAATTCCGGCATGGATCAGAGATATATCACATGGACCTGGAAGAAAAGTCATTTGCTAGTCGATAATGTTCACCCGAGGATACACGTTTCACACTTACGATCATGGAAAACATAAATCCACGTTCAATTACGGAGTTTGTATAAAAAGCGGGTCATCGGAAGATCCTGATTTCTTTGGGGTTCTTCGTCAGATTTTCCAACTCCAGTATCCAGGATTAGTCGGGTTGAAAACAATCATATTCAGATGTGACTGGTTTGATACAACGTCGGGACGCGACTCACGGAAAAATCGATGGGGAGGTATTGACATAAACCCGAAACTAGGGGTGGGCGTTTCGGGTTTCGGTTCGGTATTCAAGCGGTTCGGTTCGGGAACGGTATTTTCGGTTTTATAAAAAGTGTACCAAACTAGAACCGAATGTTAAACGGTTCGGTTCGGTTCGGTTTTAGTATCGGTTCGGTTCGAAACGGTACCATTATATGAATACCAAATAAGTATCGAACTATACTATTTACACATATATTAGTGGAATATTCGAATTTTGGTTCGGTATTCATACGGTTCGGTTCGGAAACGGTTCATTCGGTTCTATAAAAAGTGTACCAAATTAGAACCAAACGTTATTCGGTTCGGTTCGGTATGGTTCGGTTTCGGGACGGATCGGGTCGGTACTAAATTACAACGGGTATCCGTTGGAAAGTTCCAACGGACACCCGTTGTAATAGTTGAAACATTGAATCCGCTGATAAATTCCAAAGGATGCCCGTTACATTCTTCATTTCCAACGGGCATTCGTTGGAAAATCTGAAGCATTAAATCCGTTCGACGCACCTGGCGTCCATCGCGTCATTCCAGAATATTTCCAACGGATGCCCGTTGGAAATGAAGATTATAACGGGCATCCGTTGGAATTTATCAGACAACATTAAATGCGCCCAGAAAATTCCAACGGATGTCTGTTGGAAATCCGTTGGAATTTTCGATTATATAAGGGCGAGCGGCCCCATTCTTCTCCATCATTCCTCCAACATCTAAAAAAAAACGATCAAAAAAAAAAAACTCAACCAAAAAAAAAATCATAAAATGGTAATTGGTTTTCAATTCTTGTTCAATTCTTTAATATTTATGTTTTGTATTAATAACTAACTATTGTTTTTTTACAGTTTCGTAGGCGATTTTCTGGTTCCGGAGGATTGTTAGCGGGTTCTTCTGGAGCACCGCCACCGCCGCCACCACCACCTTCTC
>NW_010966177.1:259802-271266 GCF_000463585.1 Tarenaya hassleriana | reverse complement strand
TTTTAAAGCAATCTTTTCGGTGGAAAAAAAAGTACACCGATAAAGTTTACAAAGAGTTCAACCAGCTGGGTATGCAGCGGTTGAAACAAATGATGAACAATGCCAAACGTCGTCATCAGCTGCATGGACTGCCACCGGAGTGGGCGACAAATGACTTGTACCAACAGCTTCTTACGCATTGGAACTGAGACCATTTCAAGAACAAGAGTTCCAAGGCGAAACAAAGTCGTCTGTCCCAAAAATTCGAGGGTGATGGGCCTCATCGTCATACCTCCGGTGCTAAATCATTCAAGAAGAGGCAAAAAGAGATGGTATTTACTTAAACTTTAATTTAATTTTTAATTAGTTTTTTAATATTAGATTTTTTATTATGTTAATAATATATATATATATATATAGGAGAAAGAAATGGGGAGAACGCCATCAATCATAGAGTTGGTCGTTCGGACACACAAAAAGTCTGATGGGACATATGTCGATCCCCGTGCGGAACGAGTTGTAAGCACGGTAACTCAACGACTCACCCAACTCTCGCAAAATGTTGGCGATTCAGCGGGTTCTTCATCCGGTCTCTCTGCATCGGACCAAGATCGTTGTTATGTGGAGGTAAAACTTAAAATAATTCATTTTTAAATATTATATTTTAATATTTTATTTCAATTTTAAATATTTTTTTATTTTTCAGTCGGTCTCTCCAAATAAGGGCCGCATCTATGGATTAGGAGGATTGCAGCGAGATTTGTTCGATGATTTCGGTGCAGCAATTCCTCCTGGCATGCAGAGTGATCTCGAACAACAACGACGGATCGAGACACTCGAACAACAACTTGCGGCGACGAGGCAACAAGTGACTAACCTTGAACAAATCGTTGAGCTTATGCGGGGTGATCGACCACTCCACAATACGTCGCCAAGCTCGGGAGCAGAAACGACGGCACGTAATCTCGGGACTAGCGAAGACGAAGAAACCCGTAGTGCCAATTAATTATTATTAGTGAAACTATTTTATATTTTTGTAATATTCGAACAATTGTTTTTTTAATATTTTAATTTTATTTTGGTTTTATTATATATATATATATATATTTATTTACATATATTAATATATATTTATTAATATATAATATATATAAATATAAATAAAAAAATAAAATAAATATAACGGATATCCGTGGCAAATACCGTTGTAAATCCGTTGGAAAATTTCTAACGGATATTCTAACGGTCCCGTCGGAAAATAGCCACGGATGTCCGTTGGAATTTCTGTTGATATATCCCGACGAACAAATCCGTTGGAATTCCGTTGAAAATATACCACGGAAAAACCGTTGGAAATCCGTTGAAATATTCCAACGGATGAAGGCGTTGGAATTCCGTTTGGAATTTGCCACGGAATTCCAACGGACACCGATTTCTAACGACGAAATTCCAACGGATATATCCGTTGGAAATCCGTTGGAAAAGTTGAATTCCAACGGATTTTCGGCTATTTCCAACGGATTTGCCGGTTGGAATTTGGGTTTTTTTTTGTAGTGTTTTCTTGTGATTAGAAACGACTAACTCATGCTATTAGAACATGACGAGCCTACATCATATTCAGAAGCTGTTGCGAGTACCGATTCCGAGAAATGGCACCAGGCCATGGAGTCTGAGATGTAATCCATGTACGACAACAAAAGTATAGAATTTGGTTGACTCATTCAATGATATTAAGACCATTGGATGCATTTTCAAGAAGAAAACCGATATGGATGGCGCATACCTATAAGGCACGACTCGTCGCGAAAGGGTTTCGGCAGATTCATGATATAGACTATGATAAAACCTTTTCACCAGTCGTGATGCTTAAATTCATACGGCATCTGTTGGCCATAGCTGCGTATTATGACTAGAGATATGACAGATGGATGTCAAGACCGCATTTCTTAACGGAAATCTATTCAAGGATGTGTATATGACACAACCTGAGGGTTTTGTCGATCCTAAGAGTCCAAAGAAGGTGTGCAAGCTTCAACGATCCATTTATGGACTGAAACAGGCTTCGAGGAGATGGAATCTTCGATTTGACGAGACAGTCAAAACGTTTGGCTTCCTGCAAAACGAAGACGAGCCAAACGTTTACAGAAGGTTAGTGGGAGCGAGTGGTCTTCCTTGTGCTTTATGTAGATGATATATTGCTCATCCGAAATGACATTCCTACTTTACAAGGAGTAAAATCCTGGCTAGGACCAGTCTTTTTGATGAAAGACTTAGGAGAAGATGTCTATATTTTGGGCATCAAGATCTATAGAGATAGATCGAGAAGGCTTCTTGGCCTAAGTCAGAGTACATACATTAACAAGGTCTTGAATCAGTTCAAGATGCAAGACTCCAAGAGGGGTGTCTTGCCAATGGGACATGACGTGACTCTCAACAAGACTCAGTGTCCAAAGACACAGGATGAGCGAGAGCGCATGGATAGGATTTCATATGTCTTGGCAATTGGATCTATCATGTACGCCATGTTATGTACTCGTCAGGATGTATCATATGCATTAAGTATAACTAGTAGATATCAGACTACACCAGGTGAAGCTCACTGGATTGCGGTCAAGAACATCCTTAAGTACTTGAGAAGGACTAAGGATTTGTTCTTGATATATGGCGGATTGGAAGTCGAGTTCGCTATAAGTGGTTATACCGATGTTAGTTTGTAAACCGATAGAGATGACTTCAGATCGCAGTGAGATTACATTTTCTGCTCCAACGGTGGGGCTATCAGTTGGAAGAGTTCCAAATAGCCTACCGTTGCATATTCGACTATAGAAGCCGAGTACATAGCAGCATCGGATGCAACTAAAGAAACTATTTGGATCAGAAAATTTGTGGGAGACTTGGGTGTTATTCCTAGCATTGTAGATCCCATTGAATTGTATTGTGATAACAATGGGGCGATTGCGCAAGCTAAGGAACCCCGGTCACATCAGAGATCCAAACACATACTCAGGCGATTTCACTTGATCAGAGAAATCATCGACATAGGTGACGTGAAGATAAACAGAGTGTCGACAGATGATAATATCGCCGACCCGTTGACGAAAACTTTCCCTTCGTCATAGCATGATGATCATGTTAAGGGTATGGGGATTAGATGTTTATAGGATATATCATAGAATATAGTGGGAGATTGTTGGTTGTAATGTTGTAGGATGATCCTTGATATGACATTTTGACTATGTATTGATTCATTAGTTTATGAATGCACTACTTTTTCCGTTATATGATTGACATATTTGTTATATTTCGTTATCCTTGAGTCATTTGCATGATGATTCTAAACCCCTTGGTCAGTTTTCATTGTGAGAATAATGATGAATTAATACCAGTATGAAGTGTGATTGTTGCATTGGACGCATATCACAATCATGGGTACTCGTTGGGAACGAGTGACTGGATGACCCGCATGAGATTGTCACATGGATAGAGTCATGATTGAATCTCATATAACGGTTCGTTCTTGGATCCTCAGACCTGAGATGTCTAGAGTATCTTATATGAGGAATGACGTATCTTGACTGCGTCAAACGTCGTCTTTAAACGAATGATTATAACGGCGTTGCTCATATACGTTCACGAATCATATGGAGATAGTAGACATGCAATACGAGACCTATCACCTCATTAACGGGAGAGATATTGCTGAGCCCCTCGTGGAAATCGAACTGTGAAAACGCGTGGCGATGAAGTTGCATTTATTTTATCAGTCGATCTTCCAAGACAAGAAAGCGGTTGAACTTGAAGGGTGGCTAGCTCCATGCCCTTGTTCAACACATGATATGGTGAGACAAAGGATCAGAACTCGAGCTGTTACTACCTCGGTTAGATCATCTCTAACTCTATTCAAAGTGGATGGTCATGGCGTCTTGCTAGAGGCTAACCATGACTTGTGGTTCGAGAAAGGTGTTTTCGAAGTCATTGCCACCGTGAATGGGCCTACAGGGTTGCACACCATTAGGGATGGATTATATGTGAAAGAGAAGAATGCGACAAAGGGTAACGGAACGACGGAACGAGCATCACGAGCTGGAAATATTCCAGACGTGGAGACCGACCGGTCCAGGACCTAGACCAGTCGGTCCAACATGGCTCAAGATTGATCGGTCCAGATCCAGACCGATCGGTCTATGCGTCGGACAACATTCCTTTTTCGCGATTTTAGGGTTTTTGGCAATCTTATTTAGCAAGGGAACCGCCCCAAACCCTAAATAATCAACCCACGCCAAAACACATTCTAGAGTCTTAGAGAAGAGTTCTCTTGAGATCTAAACCCTGGAATATCGATTCCAAGTCCCGGACGTCGTTTTCTCTTCACAGATCCTAGCAGATCCATTCCAAGCCTTTTGAAATCCTTTCCGCCGGTGTGGATACGTGTAGAGGAGTTGTACTTTCAGTTCTTAGTGATTAAACAAGCCCCGGATCGATTACGAGGTAAGTATTCGATTCCATTGGTGATATACACGTTCTTTCGGATTTTGGAACTTTGGTTGCGTGTGACGTTTGACTAGGTTTAGATTATATTTTCCTGCCTAAAACCTAGAAACCAAACCCTAGTTCGATGAAATCACATGCTAGAAAACCTGTAGTGAATCCCAACATATATATCAAATACATAAATTCGGTATAACCCTTTGTGTATGACCCGGTAGATCCCGTTTAACGTGATCGTAATAATAAAATCCTATTTTACCGTACACGTTGATAATGGTCTCTAGCAAGACATATCAACTACACACTTAAACCGAGTTATCACCTCGATTGTGCCTACAATATCATCGAACTAATATACATTTGTCTCGCGATATTTACCAGTCGAACGTAAGGCATGGTGTCAATCAACCTTAACCAATTCGACCACTTTCTCATATGTTGATCATTTGTCAATATAGATGTCCAACATCTATGGCTTGGCCAAGCACTTTACAACATGATTAACAACTGAGTGGCCAACGATATCTATCCCGTAATCAGGAGAGACAAATTTCCATCTTGATACGCTACGACCCACCACGTAATCCGTTGCGCATCTGAGCATAGCCTTTTTTATAACCACCGTGTTAAAGCGACGTTTGACTATGTCAAGACACAAAACAAATTACGGGGAATACCAATAGTTATCTCAGGTCAAAAGACAATGATGTCGGTTTTGATTCATGATCATGAACCGACCATCATGTGGGTCACCCAATCACACATTTCAAACGTATACGTGTGACTATAGCACGCATCCAATATGTCATGCATACACATTACACTAATCTTCATTTATTATCGTTCCCACGATAATAACTGACTAAGACATCTAGTATTATTCCAAATAATATAGAGATAATGTTTATTATTAATGAACATGCAAATAGGGGCAATGACAAAAAAAAACATGAACTTTGAGTATTTAGCAAATAAATACATAAACTTTCATTTTGGTAATAAAATACACTAACTTTTATATTTTTAACACAAATCTCCACGAACAATAACGACGTAAAAAAACTAACGGAACCATCAATACATCATGTACATTTGTTTAATAAAACCATGTCATTAATTATTTTTAGTGAATTTATTATTAACTTGTTTAGTAACTTTGTTTTTTTTATGTTCAAAACATAATATATATATGATTAGTAAATTTATTATAAGTCTTGTTTAGTGATTTTATTTTTTGATGTTCAAAACATAATATATTTGTATTTCAAGGGTTCTACTTTCCATATATATATTATGTTTTGAACATCAAAAAACAAAATCACTAAATAAGGTTAATAATAAATTTATTAAATATAATTAATGACATGGTTTTATTAAACAAATGATATGATATTTATATACAGTTGTACATAATGTTGATAGTTTCGTTATTTTTTTTACTGTTATTGTTCGTGGAGGTTTACACTAAAAATATAAAAGTTGGTGTATTTTATTACCAAAATGAAAGTTTGTGTATTTATTTGTCAAATACACAAAGTTCATGTTTTTTTTTGCCATTGCCCCCATGCAAATATAATAATAAACGAATAATCATATTATTCCATAAACATTTATTACAAATGTACATCTGTTCGTCTACATATGAGCATAAACACAACAAAAGGATCTCAGAAAAATCAGACTATAGCTCGAATAAACAAGTTGGTAGCCCGTTTTTCCTAAGCAATAATGCTTGAATTTCATAATGAGGCTGTAGCTCGGAAAAACAGGCGGATAATCCCCTTTTTTCTGAGCAATTCGAAAATAAGCGAAAAATCGCAACTGTTTGGAGATAACTTTCGATTTCTTCGCACCTTTCGACATTTGGAGTGTTTATAAACATTTATGGGCATCCTACCACGAAATATAACATATCTAAGTTGTTTTTTTGAGAGATTTGAGAGCACTTTTGTGATTGTTCTTGCAAAACACTCACAAAAGCCATTCATTCATCTTCTTCTTGCAAGTTCTTGTGCATGTGTTCTTAGTAGAGCAAACTAAGATCACTTCCCTCTTAATTGTATCTCATAAATCTATTTGGAGAAGTCTTTTGCTCGTATAAGACAAAATAACATTTTTCAGAAAATGCATGCATGTCTTAAAGAGCTATCAGGTTCCCGATTTTTTTTTCTGTTCTTTTTGTATCCTAGAAATTTCTAACAACTACATCGCAGGTACAATTAGAGAACCGCTATCACTACGGCTGAGGTCAAAGTTCAAGTGAACCTTTCATCATCGCGATTTTAGTACTAGACATGCTAGAGATATGGAAGTTAACTTGCAAAGAAGTTTAGTCCTTTAAAATGATGGAGGTTGTGATGGAAATGTTAGTAATAGAATAAAAGTATGATGGATGAAATAGATACAAACCACAAGATTTTTTTGCAGTTGTAGTTCCTATATGGTTGGAAAAAAAAATTCTAGCGTACCGTCATAAGACCCGTATTGATATATGGTAGCAAATGTTGGGCGATGAAAGGACAATTTGTGTCCAAAATGAGCGTGACCGAGTTGAAAATATTGTGATGTATGTGCAAACACATAAGAATGGATAGAATTCAAAATGATAATATTAGAGATAAACTAGGAATAATAATTATAGAAGAGAAAATTGCACGATGAGCGTTTAAGATGGTTTGTATGTATAAAATGTATATCGATAGATATTTTGATTAAAAAAATAAATAGTATAGAAATGAGAGTAAGAAGTAGTGGGACTGCAGATTAACTTAAAAATAAGTTAGCAATGTTTCGAAGTTGTTGCAAATTTCAGAAAACTTAAAAATAAGTTAGTAATGTTTTAATCTGAAATCGAAATGAATAAAAATGAAGAAATTATGTCGTTAGATCCGAAATAAATTTAGAATTAAGACGATGTTGATTAAAACGATACTATGTAAATCACATAATATTCTAACCCAATTTTTTTTTTCTCAGTTTGAAAACAATGTATTTGAATTGTTCCTCAGAAACCCACCTTCGAAAATTTAATAGTGAACGTATAAGCCAATAATATAAATTCTCCATATTAAATCCCTTGCAATATCTTAACCGTAATATTTTTTTAATTGCAGTAATTCCAACATGACATATGGAATTTTATTTTTGAATTTACTAATTAGGAAAATAAATAAATTAAAAGGAGGGAACGGAATAAATAGGAATATGCTTTGGCTTATCAGACCGATCCCTCTTTCGTCTCAATCTCTTAATCGTATCCATAAGAACGGGAAAACCTCAAGGAAACAAAGAAACCCTTAGCTTCAAGCTTCTTCTCTAACGAAATCGAAATCTCCCTTAGGTAATGAATCTCTTCTGCTTCTTGGATTTCGTTCTCCGTCTTCCTTCTCGAATGATCTTTCTTTATTTTTTTTTCTTTCTGTTCGACTGTTTCTGGAAATGAAAGGAGTTGAGGTTTTCTGTTCTTTACTTTCAGTTGGGTTCTCCTGAAATTCACCTTCCCTCCCCTAAATGCCCATTTTATTCATTTATTGCTGAGGCTTAAGCACTTTGATTCCGAGCATAAGAATCTTGTCTGCTTCCAGAGTCATGAGAAGGTTTTAAGTGTATCGTTTAGTCTCTCAAAGAAGTTATATTATGAATTTTTCTATCATTTAGATGGGCAGGCCTTACGAGACTTTGATGTTCTGTCTGAAAGCTGGTTCCTTTTCACATGGGTGTGTCTGGAATCGCAGCGATAGATCATAATAACGCATGGGCTGTGAATTCTTGACCGAGGCGTTATCTGTTCTTCTGGGTGAAAATTAGTCATGAAATTGACCCTTTTCCAAGGGTGCTGTTTTCTTTCAAACCCTACTTTCTTTCTGGTTTTTATTTCTTGATCTGTTGTTCAATGGATGAAAGGATTTGAGAAACTGATAGACCCGTTGGCTTGTTTATGCTTCTCGCCAAGTTTGCACAATATGATTCGGATGCCATTTTAGATTCAAACAGAGTTGGCTGACTGATTTGGAGGGTTTGGATAATACTTTGGACCAAATTGTCACAAACTTGAAGGTTCCATCTTTTGCATGTTCATCTGATCTAAATTTTTTTAGACACTTGCTTAGTGATTTTCTTAACGTCAAGTGAGAAATATTTTAGCGTTGCGTGTTTCTTGTTTCGCTTGTTCTGTGAAACATTACCATGAGATAAACTGAGACAAACCTTTTTCTCGTAGTCATTGTGCCCTATAATTGCTCTCGATCTTCATTTAAAATGATTTTGCAGGTGCTTTTGTTTGCCGTTTTCCAGAACCGGCCATTGATATGGCGCACGTGCTTTCTGCTTCGTGCCCTTCAAATGTTTCGCTTACAAGCAGGACGTCTGCTCAGTCATTCACTTTAGGGCAAACCCTTTGTCCTACCTTCTTCACTCCCCAAACCTCGACATCTCCTTTCAGAGGACTGGTTTTACAAATGAAGAAACTGAGAAGAAGTTGCACTGTCCAAGCAACTGCCTCACCTGTAAGTCAACAAGCACCACCTCAAGCATCGACCAATGGATCATCATCGAAGCCAAAACGGGTTATGGTCATTGGAGGAGATGGTTATTGTGGCTGGGCCACCGCTCTCCACTTGTCCAACAAGAATTACGAAGTTGCTATTGTTGACAGCCTCGTAAGGCGTCTTTTCGACCACCAACTTGGTCTGGATTCTTTGACACCTATAGCTTCCATCCACAACAGAATCCGCCGCTGGAAATCTTTGACAGGAAAATCTATCGAGCTATACATCGGGGACATTTGTGATTTTGAATTCTTATCTGAGGCTTTCAAGGCTTTTGAGCCCGATGCTGTTGTCCACTTTGGGGAACAGCGATCAGCCCCTTATTCAATGATAGACCGTTCCAGGGCGATTTTTACTCAGCACAACAACGTAATTGGGACTCTTAATGTCCTTTTTGCTATTAAGGAGTACCACGAAGAGTGTCATCTGGTAAAACTCGGGACAATGGGCGAGTATGGAACTCCAAATATCGACATTGAAGAGGGTTATATAACAATAACCCACAATGGGAGAACCGATACCTTACCATATCCCAAGCAAGCGAGCTCCTTTTATCATCTAAGCAAGGTTCATGACTCTCACAACATAGCTTTCACTTGCAAGGCATGGGGCATCAGGGCCACGGACCTCAACCAGGGTGTTGTCTATGGAGTGAAAACCGATGAGACAGAGATGCATGAGGAGCTACTTAACCGGTTTGACTATGACGGTGTGTTTGGGACAGCGCTAAACCGGTTCTGTGTTCAGGCCGCTGTGGGTCACCCACTCACAGTATATGGCAAAGGTGGTCAGGTGAGACTTCGCTTAGCAAAACGATTGTATTCCCTTTGGTTGGATGATACCTTGTGAAACAGTCTTTCATTTGCTTCGGCTTTTGTTATCTTTTCTTTTTTCTGTGTTGCAGACAAGGGGCTACCTAGACATAAGAGACACGGTTCAATGTGTGGAGCTTGCCATCGCTAATCCGGCAAAACTTGGTGAATTCAGGGTGTTCAACCAATTCACTGAGCAATTTTCGGTCAATGAACTGGCTTCCCTCGTCACAAAGGCAGGCTCGAAACTTGGGCTTGATGTGAAAACAATAACAGTGCCAAACCCTAGAGTAGAGGCCGAAGAACATTACTACAACGCGAAGCACACAAAGCTCATGGAGTTGGGACTCCAGCCTCACTATCTCTCGGATTCCCTCTTAGATTCATTGCTCAATTTTGCTGTTGAGTACAAGGATCGGGTTGACGAAAAGCAGATCATGCCTAGTGTCTCCTGGAAGAAAATCGGCGCCAAGCCAAAGACCGTTACCGTCTAAGTATAGATACTGAGAGTTGTTCAAAAGTCATGTTATATGTATGCCATGTACCTTAAAGAGTGAAGAGGCTTTATGTAGTTTGAGGATTGATGTAGAGATGTTCATGTGTATGTGAACTTCAAAAATATGAGATTGCAATTAGTTCCTCTTATGTTGGATTGGATGATGTCCTAAACTCAAACCCCCAAAAGTAGGGTTGGGCATTTAAACCCGTTGGTAAGCGGGTACCCGATCTCGTGGGTGCCCGAAAAACGGGTACTCGACACCTAACGAAAACGAAAACGAGTATTAAAAACTAGAATATCTGTCATACGGGTTCGGGTTCGTGTTTTACATATTGAAATAATGGGTATCCATGGGTACCCGCATATATATTAAAATTACAAAATTAACCTTATGTTTTTAATATAATTTAAAAAATACTTAGGTTATTTTACTTACCTTTAGGATTATATATTGGATTTTCAAGTTAGGATTCTATGCATATTATTATATTTTAACAATTTTCAAACTTAAAAATGTATTTTTGGAATAAAATATGTATAGTTTTATTGATTATTTGATTTAATTTTATATTGTTTAATATTTTATATACGGATACGGGTATCTACGGGTATCCGTCTTTTAGTTATGGGTACCCGTTGAACGGATAGCGGATGTTGTGAGATAGAGACAGAGATAACATTTCTCTACAACCCGCGAAGACGAAAACGAAGACGAGTATTTCAAAAAATGGGTACCCGACCCGTGCCCAGCCCTACCCACAAGGGCTCACAAGGGCTCACATGATGAAACAAGTGAAAAAGCCTCCAAAGGTATTTTTATTCTTGTACAAAAATCGAAAGGGCTACTAGTTAAAAAAGGCTAAAGAAAAGCCAACAAGACCACCACGTCTCCAATGGAGTTGCAAATGTTTCAAGACAGAAAACGAGAGAGACCTCATGCCCTCTCATCATCATCCTACAGTAGTAGTCACTAGTCTCTTTCACCAGCCTGTTGGTGCTATGATTCTAAGGTCCCAAATAAATTATCCATATACACATCCAAATACAATAACAAAGCATCATCTACCAAAGGTATTTTGTTCTCAAGACCCAACGGGAGCAATGTCTTTGGCTTTGGCTGCAGTGGTTGCAGCGGGCGG
>NW_010966177.1:227886-259250 GCF_000463585.1 Tarenaya hassleriana | reverse complement strand
CAGCAGCCGAGGCTGCAGAAGATGCTGGGTTAGGGTTTGATGGAGGGACTGCGTTGCTTTGCTGAGCTGTCACCTCTTGATGTTTCTGCAATTGTGGCAAGTTGTTGACTCGGGCAAGCAATGCATTTATCTGATTGCCTGTTAACGTCTCGTGCTCGAGCAAAGCATTTGCAAGGGCATGATGCTCCTTGTCGTAAGTTGTGAGAATGTTCTTCGCATTGTTATAGGCCCTTTCCAAAAGGTGTTTCACCTCTTTCTCGATGAGAAGCCTTGTCTCAGTGCTCATGCTCTTGCCGTTGTCATCGTAGTTATGTGTCACAAGACCCACCTCTTTGCTCATACCGAATTTCGTGACCATTGCTCTTGCGAGGTTAGTCGCTTTCTCAAGGTCAGAAGAAGCACCTGAAGTGACCTCGTTTTCACCGAAAATCAACTCTTCTGCTACCCGACCTCCCATGCAAACGTCAAGCAGAGCAAGCATCTGTTTCCTGGATGTGCTTGTTTCATCTTTTTCCGGCAATTGAGAAACCATGCCGAGAGCCATACCACGGGGCACAATGGTGGCTTTGTGGACTGGAAGAGCACCCTCTGTGTGGATGGCAACCAGGGCATGACCACCCTCATGGTAGGCAGTCAATTTTCTCGACTCATCAGAGATAACTGCTGATTTCCGTTCACTTCCCATCATTATCCTGTCCTTGGCAAACTCAAGATCAGCCATTGTCACGGCTTTTGCACCATCCATTGCAGCTTTAAGAGCAGCAACATTTACCAGGTTCGCCAAATCAGCACCAGAAAACCCAGGCGTTCCTCTAGCAATAATCATCAGATCGACATCTTCAGCCTTTAGGACCTGCAACGCAATAAAGACGATCAACCCAAAAAACAAATAACATAGAAATCCCCAAAGAATAAACTTCCAGTTGAAACCAGTTAAACAGCCATGAAAAACTGTAACCAAATATGACATGTCTTCCAAATCCCCAACAAGAAAACCCGTGTCACACAGATCATGAATGGTAACATTTACTAAAAACCTCCACATCTCTTTATTAAAACCAAAAGATACCCTTTTCCTCGTGTTTTTGCTAAATAGCGGGGTACGACTTAAATTTGTCAATTATAAGAAAAACAATGCTACTTCTTTTTCTTGAGGTTCAATGTACAATAGTTCTCAATACTGGACTTTTCCAGGACCCAGTAACATGCACTTCCAAGACATGCCGTCACCATCTATGGGAGCAAATAGAATAATTACCTTGGACATGTGAGACTCCAAAATCTGGCGTCGGCCTTCCACGTCTGGGTTTGGTACAACAATGTGGCGATCGAACCTCCCAGGTCTCACCAGGGCCTTATCCAATGTCTCAGGGAAATTTGTTGCTGCAATCACAATAATCCCTTCATTTTGTTTGAAACCATCCAATTCAACCAGCAATTGGTTCAAAGTCATCTTCAAGTATTGCTGGTCCTTTGGGTTGCGGCTTCCTCCAATAGCATCTATTTCATCGATAAATATAATACAAGGAGAACACTTCTTTGCAGCAGTGAAAAGATCTCTCACTCTTCTGGCTCCCACACCAACAAACATCTCTTCAAATTCACTACCACTAGAAGAGAAGAAAGGCACCCCAGCTTCTCCAGCAATAGCCCTTGCAAGCATAGTCTTTCCTGTTCCAGGAGGACCAATGAGTAGTACACCTTTAGGGAGCTTTCCTCCCAAACGAGTGAACCTCTGTTGTAAGCAGCAGAAACAAAATGCAACAGGAGATTATCAACCAGTCTCTAGATGATCCTCCGAATAAAAGCAGGGGTAGGAACTGACACTTCAGAGGACATCTTGGCATTAAACTGGTGAACCTATTCTCTTATGAATTTACCTTGGGATCACGAAGATAATGCACAATTTCTTCTAGCTCTGCTTTTGCTTCATCCACACCCTTCACATCACTAAATTTTGTGTTAGATTCCATGGTAGGTTGCACCTCTTCATGCAGACCAAGTCCTAACATATGTCAAGCAAATATGAAGAAACCAACTCATCCAGTACAACTAAAGCATAACAAAAAACTGAGACATCGTAAACTACCTTTGCCAATCCCTCTGTCCTCAATAAGTGCTCCAATACCAGAAATAAGGAGAAAGCCAACTGCAATAGACCGGATCGTACTCCAGAGCTGCTCTTTGAAGTGGGCTCTTTCATTTGCTACCATATGGATAGGTGCACTAGCACTTCCAAGGACACCCTCTTTTACTGATTTTCCTACGTTTCTAAATGCTGAGTTACCTCCAAAAGTTTCTTCCTCCATGGAAGCACCAGCAATACCTACAAGGATACACTAGTATATTAATCTTTGTAAGCTAAAATAAAGGCAATATGACGATCATTACAAAAGAAATGCAACATGCTACCATGACAAATTTGAAAAAAAAAACATGGGTGCGCTAATACGTTTGAACAGAAACATTTGAACAGTGTGGTGAGACAAACTTAACTACAACAGAGAACTTTTGAACACAGCATCAAGCCAACTAGGCAAGGTACAAACTCTCAGATAAGACTGAGGAGAAAACAATGATCATAATACACGATAGTCTCTTCTCTAATACCAAATCACAAAGTTAACTATCCATTCTATTAAACATTTTCATGAACTTTGTATGATGGAAAAGAAAATCCCTCTAATGAGACAAAATTCAAAATTTCCCACAGATCAGTCAAGAGTGTTCACGTTACCCATGGTTCAACAAATTGGCATGTGAGATAAGAAAACACGAAAAACAATTTCAAAAATACAAAACCAATAGCTTACTCAGGAAATCTTGTTCTATTTTCCTCCCCTACTCTACTCATACTCCAATTATCTCGTGTCAAAGGGACTGCTTGTCTTTTTACCCACCTCTTTGCAATGTTCGAAGCAACTCACTCCCATCCAGCCTGTCAACCTTGACCAATGCCTTAATGTATTCGGACAGGGCGGAGGGATTTGAATGTAGAGATGGCTGGCTCTCAAATATTCTAATAACAGCTTCAGGGTCATTTCTACGATAAAGTTCTCTCAGATGTGTAACTTCATAGACTTCATCTGTGTCACGCATTCTGCGTGCGAAGCTACCAACATAACTTGACCGCGACCTCCTTTGGAGGGAGGTAGCTTTACCATCTGCAGCAATAGAAAATGCTGCAACATTTACATCATATCATATAGCCTCTCAAACAAAAAGCAATGGCATAACATACAAGGATAGAGAAAGCATAAAACATTTCCCTAACAACAAACTGGAGTTACAATACTCCCATAGCGAGATCAAAATAGTTTGCACACTTCTGCTAGTGGTAAACGCAAAGGTATTCATTTCTTTAAACCATTTATCCTTCAAAGGTTCATAACACAAATGAAGACCTCCAAGGAATCCATTGGGGAGAAGAGAGTAACTTCTGACGGGTAGAGTTCTTAAGTTTCTCAACTCCTGTTGATTTCTTGAAACCTGTCACAAGCATTCGGGGAATCAATCACTCGGTGGAAGATATACATCTACTATCTGAACATGACTCGTTAACAGAGATTAAATGTCAAGAAAGTGTAACTTTTTAGTCCACCAATATGCGTAATTTTGCCAAACCCAACAAGGAAAAAAGTCTTCAGCGAGGTGCTTATGTAATTCCAAAGAAAGACATTTTCAGAAACAAAACTAGAAGATTGAAAAGCACATTCCTCTAATCTTTTACATCACTTAGCTGAGATAATAGATAAGAGTATCCACAAATTTGAAGCATCTGATAAGATATGACTTCTAACTACAAATATGTTTCCTGAATCTAGGGTTTGCGAGAGAAAATCTTCGCCAAGTTGTGATAGGATCCCAAACAATCATCGCTAAAAGGGTCAATGAATAGTTTCCAAATCAACCGTATCCACAACCATCTTCACCGAGTCCGAGAATTTCCCCAGAAGAATTTCGTGAAAAGATAAAGAGGAATCAAAACGAACCTGAGTGATTAGGCGTCTCCAAACCATCTCTTCCGCGAACGTCTAAGACAAAAAACGGGTCCGATTTGCTCAAAAATCGAGCTCCCTGCTCGTACCTCGATCTCTCAGAAACCCTTCTCTCTGAACGTCTGGAACACTCGCCCGCCTGTTTGGTCTGTGAGAAACGGAGGAAAATGCGAAGAGAAACGTTTGTGCAGCAGGTGCAAGACACGCACGAGACTTAGGTCGTCCCCAAGGGCGAGAGAGAGGGTTTGCTGTAAATTGACATAAATACCCTCGGAGTTTTAGATATTTTCGATATGGTCGAATTTACCCCCTCATGGATTTTGGCGGTAAAATGGGCCTCACGTTTGGCCCACGAACGGCCCTAATCTCTCTCCTCCGTCGTCGTCTGTTAAAACATTCGGAAATCCCATCAAAATAGATTGCGGTCGTTATTCGGTTCGGTTTTACAAATCGATCCAATTTCGAATATCACCTCCCAATCAATTTTATTGTAAAAAATCGAATCAATCTAATTTTTTTAAAATTACAAAATAATAAAAAATGAAAATAAAAAAAGAAATGAAAAATCTATGTTTTTAGAAAATAAATATTTTTAATAATAAAAATTAAACCCATCCAATAAACGACATAAAAATCAACTTAATACATTTTTTTCAAAATTTAGTAAAAAAATAATTTAATTGAAATTAGAAAATAGGCGTCCTATGAGAGGGCTTTACGGATTTCATTTTTATTTTAGGGAAAATATGCACAAACGTATCTTTTTTAAACTATATTTGCAAAATAGATCTATTTTCTAATATTTTTGAAAAACCTTTTGCTATCTAAAGACTAAAATACTCTTTGCTAGTTTCAAAAAAATACCATGCATGTTCTACAGTTTTTATAATATAGAACCTGCAATATTATTAGGTTTATTCTTTGACCTGCAATAATATTTTATAACCTATACGATATGATGTGGTTAGTAACGAACCCATAAACAACTTTAACTGGGGACATAGACATATAGTTATAGTAATGTATATGAGTGTCGATTTATAGTATGAGAAAACATATTAAAAAATATAATGAATAAGACCTAATCACGTTGAATTGATAGTTCATAGAATAGAAAATCATTGATTGAAACCGTAGAATTGATGTTGTCTTTCTAGCCTAGAGAAGTGTCCATAAGAATCGTTCTCATTTTTACTAAAATCGGCAAAGACTATTATTAAATGTATTACAAAAAAGTTAATGAGCATCACACATTCTATTATTATTATCTTATCAAAGAAAATCGTTGGAAAAAATAAGTGTGTCGATTCGATGGTTTGAGTTTCGATTGTGGGTCTGGTCATCCATAAGAAAAAGTAAATTTTGACAAATAAAAAGAATGATTAAAAGGTTTCACATCTTAGATATCCGAGATAGTAATAATAGAAAATAAATATAAAAAAGTAGAAGAGATAAAAGAAAAAAAAACTTGAATAGATAAATAAATTAAACCATGAAATCCTACAGTTCGGATCCGTAGCAAACTGGTGGTTCGTTCAATCTGTTTTTATTCGGTCTTCTATTTTTTGACTCGACTCAACAAAAAATGAATCAACTGCGAACTAGCTCCCGAGCCTAGCTCATTTTATTCTTTGACAAAAAAAAAGAAAAAAAATTAAGATAGGCGAAAAGAAAAAAAGAATACAATTATACTCATATCTTTAAAAATGATCCATGCACGTTTAGATAGGGTTGTCAAAACGAGCCGGGCTCGCGAGCCAACTCGAGGTTGGCTCCTTTTTTAGCGAGTCGAGCCAAGAATATCTGAACCCGAATAAAAAACGGGCTGAATGAGCCAACTTGCCACGAGCCGAGCCCAAACGAGCTAGCTCGGTCGGTTTGGGAGCTGGAGTAAAAAAAAGAATTTTTTACGTTGAAACTCGAAAGTGTTGATATTGCTTGGTATAATATTTTGATTTGGAGATAATTTTTTTATACGTGGATTAGGATCTGAAGATGGTTTTTATACATGGATTAGGATCTGATTGTACATAGATGAATTATGATCTGAAAATGATTTTTTGTATATTGATGGATTGTGATTTGATCTATTTAAAGATGATTTTGTATACATAGATTGTGATTGTGAATATAAATGTAATTTGGATGTAGTATTGATATGTTCTTTTTATGTTGATGTATCATTTGGATATGGATTTGTATAATTTGATATGGTTTTTTAGGTATTTAGAAAAATATGATATCGGCGAATCGATTCGTGAGTCGGCTCGCTAACTAAGTTATTTGGACTGAGTCAGAAATTTTCTAGTCTGAATAAAAGACAAGTTTAACGAACTGGGTTAAAAATTAACTGAAACGAGTTGATCCGATCTGGTCCGAACTGCCTCGTTTGACATCCTTACGTTTAGACAATCCCAATTTATGGACTGAAGCAGGCTTCGAGGAGCTGGAACCTTCGCTTTGATGAGAAAATCAAAAGGTTTGGTTTCTCACACAAGAAGACGAGCTGTCTGTTTACAAGAAGGCTAGTGGGAGCACAGTTGTATTTCTAGTGCTATACGTGGATGACATTCTCCTTATAGGGAATGACGTTCCTACCTTGCAAGACGTTAAGTCTTGGCTAGGAGCGCAGTTTTCTATAGGGGTGTCAATCGGGCCGGCCCGGCCCGACCCGGCCCGAGCCCGCACTCGGCCCGGAAGTTTCGGGCTCGGGCTCGGACCGGCCCGATTTTTTTCGGGCCTATATACTTAAACCCGAAACCCGACCCTATGCACTCCGGACTCGGGTCGGGCCGGACCGAGCCGGGCCAGCCCGCGAATTTTCTTTGTAAATGTTATTTTTTTTTATTTTTTTCTTTTTTTTTAAATTTTCGGGCTTTCGAGCCGGCCCGATTCGAGCCCGAAGTCCGATTTGAGCCCAGCCCGAAAGCCCGATTTTTTTCGGACCAAGAAACTTCGGCCCAAAACCCGCTATTTTTCGGACTGGACCGGGTCGAGCTTCGGACCTCGGGCCCAAATTGACACCCCTAATCCCAAACATACAATGTATCTGTTTTTATTATTATTGAAACAA
The DNA here is from genome assembly GCF_000463585.1 of Tarenaya hassleriana. Taxonomy (NCBI): domain Eukaryota; kingdom Viridiplantae; phylum Streptophyta; class Magnoliopsida; order Brassicales; family Cleomaceae; genus Tarenaya; species Tarenaya hassleriana. The sequence goes on along the minus strand of NW_010966177.1, from coordinate 252,179 downwards.
TCAATAAAACCAATCAACTTCTCTATGGATTAGAATTATAACCGACCATGAACATCCAATCCTTTTATTCGACTTTGATACTATAATCGATTTCATCCACTTAGATGTAGCATTTATATACAAGTGAAAGATTATATATAGAAAATAAATATTTCATAAAAAAACTAATCTAAAACAAAAAAAAATAAAAATATTCATTTGATATTATCCCCTCGATGGCCGGCATAAGGCCCAACAAACAGATAAAATTAAGTTCTAGATTGACGTAGAAGTTTCTCACACCTTTTACCTTTGTCAAAAGATTTGCGACAATAGTCTCGGCCAAGCAGCTCACACGTTTCTCCGACAAGTGGCGGAAGCTTCCTTCGATTTTTATTTCGAAGATTCTGAAACTGATTCACCCTCTGGAACCTTCTTCTTCCCTCGCATATATATACACACGTTTCTCTCTCCTCCACCTTCGCTAAGTTACAAGCTTTGAGAAAAAGTGCCGCAAAATTCCTTGCAAGTTCATTCATAATCGATTTTACTTGGGTTCTATGGATTGGAATGGGATTATGGCGAAATGAAGGGAGTAAGAGTCAAATTGGAGGAAGATCCAGTGACAGCATTCGCCACCGCAGTCGTCGGAGGTAAATTCGCCGAGGCGGCAGAGGCGGCAGCGTCGTCTCCGAGGCCGATGGAAGGGCTTAACGAGGTTGCTCCGCCGCCATTTCTGACGAAGACGTACGAGATGGTGGAGGATCCGGCCACGGATTCGGTGGTCTCGTGGAGGAAAGCTCGCAACAGCTTCGTCGTCTGGGATTCTCTCACGTTCTCCAACCGCTACCATGACAAATTTGAAAAAAAAAACATGGGTGCGCTAATACGTTTGAACAGACGCAATGGAACGAGCTGTCGTGCAATGGAAATTGGAAGAAAATATAATTAGCGAATCTAATTATAATCACGCTCTTCTTCCTCGCTACTTCAAGCACAACAACTTCTCCAGTTTCATCCGACAGCTCAACACTTACGTAAGTAGTTGTCTTTTGCACATTTGTCTTGGAACAGTAAAGGTTGGTTCTTTATGATTGGATGCGACGAATTTCCGATGGGTTTGTTGAAATTTTGATCATTTGGTTCTAACACGATTACAGAATTAATAGTTTCTAGAAAACTGAAGAGGTTTGGTGAAAGCTTGATTCTTTGTTCGTAATATTCGATTCGACGAAATCCAGATTGATATTTTGGATCATTTGATCGAAAGATTTGTTCAAATTGTGAGAAACGTGATGTTGTTGATTTATTATACACATTGCAGATTCTCTGAAGGAGTCAACACTGCTTGTGCTGCAATGCACAAGTTTAAACGGAAGAAACTGCATTGTTGTATGATTAACTAACGGAACTCAGAACATGAATTCTGTGTAGGGCAGTGACTTGCAATGGTGAAACATGGGCAGAGGTTTTTGGAAACTTTTGATTTCAGATGACGTTCGGACAACAAGGTTGGTTTTGTGGAATTGCAGGGATTTCGAAAGATTGATCCCGACAGATGGGAGTTCGCAAACGAAGGGTTTCAGCGGGTCAAAGACATCTCCTTAAGACCATCAAACGTCGGAGAAACCTCGGTGTCCAAAACGCGCATCATCAAGGAGGGGGAGCCTGTGTTGTCGAGCTCGGGCATTACGGTTTCGAAGGGGAACTCGAGAAACTCAAGAGAGATCGGAACGTTTTGCTCACAAAGATTGTTCGTTTAAGACAGCAACAGCAGAACTCCAGGAATCTGATCGCATCAATGGAACAGAGGTTGCTTGTGACAGAGAGGAAACAGAAACAGATGATGTCTTTTCTTGCCAAGGCTTTGAACAATCCCGACTTTGTTCAGCAATTTGCCCAATTGCGCAGAGAGAGGAAGGAGCTGCTCGGTGTAGATCTCGGAAGAAAACGAAGGCTAACCATGAGCCCGAGCATGGAAACTCTGCAGGAAGAGGTTCTGCAAGTGGGTGAAGAAGAGACTGAGAGAGTGGAGGAAACAGATATGGCGACGTTGTTCTCCGTGGCCCTTGACAATGAATCGAGCAGCTCGATGCCCACAACGAGCTGCGCTAACGGTGATGATTGTTTCAGCGTCATGGACGAGATAATGGAAGAGACGATCCGAGGGAGCAATCTCGAGGCAGAGGAGCCTGAGATGGACGTGAAAGTCGAGGATTTGGTTGCGACAGACTGGGGCGACGAGGAGCTACCCGACATTGTTGATCAAATGGACGTTCTCGGGTCAAAACCCTAAACCTCGAAACCCTGGACCAATCTCATGGTAATGGTGCTTAGCTTGCTAGTTGAACTGATCTTCTTCGATCCCTTGTTCAGGTCATTAGAATTATAAAAGTTGAGTTCATATGACATTGTGATTGGTAGGAGAAGTTCAAGTTTTTTAACCTCGAGCATGCTCTGCTTCATTCTCAGACGACATTGATGGTTTTGGTTTGGTCGTGTTTGATGCTTTTGTAGATAATGTAACATTTCTTTTATATATATATATATATATATATATATATATACGTATGTATGTATAATTGGAAAGGTGTTGCTTTTGGCATTTTTTTAGTGTATTTTTTAGGATGGATTGTAACTTATGTATAGATAGACGTATTTAAGAGTTGTATTTAAGATGTATGAAATAAGAGTTCGATACCATGCGATGCATGCTTGTACGCTTTCTTCAATGTTTATTCCGCGTTCCACGGAAACATTTCATGTGATAAAAGTAAAATTTTTTATATCGCATTCCTGATCAAAATATATATCTAAATTCATAAAGAAATGTTGTAAACATTTACCAAAATAATGATAGAAATCAAGAGACGGTAGCCGAATGATGAAGAAGTTAGTTGAGAAGAGTGGCGTGTTTTTGTCTCATATCTCTCATGTTCGAGTTGCGAGTTAGCCTGTCTACGGGTCGAATGTCCGGAGAACTTGCGAATTATAAAAAAAATGATAAAAATTTAGATCCAATGATGTGAACTACCATTGCAGATTGATTGGAACAAAAACAAACAAAAGGAAGATTTTGTCGAGTTAAATCGATTAAAAGATCATATGCGAAGCAGTTACAGACTAATTGAGATGGCATTGTTCTTGCATGTTGGGGACAAGAACAATTGGAAAAGTGTATTAGATTGATTCAACTAGAAGTTCATCTCATTATCCACATGATTTAAAATTTTAAAGAACCATAAATCAAGTCCAGAACTCGAGTTCGATGTTGATGGCAGAAATAACTTTTAAACTAGATAAAATATCTATTCAGTTTCAATTTTGAAGACCACAAAGTTAATTAAGACTTTCGTAAAAACTATACATGCAAATTTCTTTGTTTGTATCAGTTTCTTTTAAGAATTCTTTATCTATGTTGCTTGGTCTCTGACTTATCAAGTGTTGGATTCTTCACAACACATGTGGTGTCTTCGCTTCTTCCTACATTTCTAAAATAGATTCAATCGAGGTTTAAAACCATTCGTTCGAACGTCAGTTTAGGTCGCTTAATAGTTTAGGGATTCAATCTACCGTGTGTCACAACGTTTATGGATATAGGAACCGTTTCATTTGATGTCAAAAGATAAAATTTCTACTAAGATTATTTTTAAATTATGTTTTTTTATAATCCGGAAGTCACCTGACCTTTGACCTAACTACATCTTTCAGAGGATCGGAAAAATCCAAGTGAATGTTCATCTTCACACTTGGATTTAAATCCAAAATAAGAGTATGTTTTGTATATTCTTTTACCATTAGACTATCTAAACTTGGATTTTAGATTATGTTATATTTTATGGTGGAAGTGAGATGAGACATAAGAACTACGGACGATCCAAGATGTGAAAACAATCAAACCTTAAATCTATTACATAAGTTCGACAATGGAAATATTAACATGCGAATTTTCATCGTCAGATATACGACTCCAAATTTGAAAATCAAATTTTCATCATCCTCAAACCTAAACCCGTTTCATCCTGGGAATAAATATTTATTTTTCAAATAACGATTTAATCATGGATATATAAAAAATAGCATAGATTAGTCCTTCATTCTTGCAATCTCCTATGGAAAAAAAAGTCAGTTAGCGGGCAAAGATTTGATATTTTGACTTTAATTCATATCTTTCTTTTAAATCATGTGACCTATTTTGGTCATATCGTGGTCATATTAGTTATAACATTAAATTTATAATGGTTCTAACAAGTGATTATTATGATATATAATGTGTGACCATAATAATTTGGTATGGTCATCATAAATTTAACGTTATAACCAATATGACCGTGATTATACTATCATTTTTTGTCATATGTTAATATGTAGAGAATATGTATGGATTAAATTCAAAATATGTCATATGTTAATATGTAGAGAATATGTATGGATTAAATTCAAAATAGCAGATATAGTGTATTTTTTTTATAATGCCCGTTTAATTCGACCCTCCCGTCGTTTCCATCCCAGCTGGGCACACAATTCAATACAGAATCGGGAGTAAAAAAAAAAAACCTGCAAAGAGGGAAATGGCGTGTCAAGACTAAAGCTACGCGTTGGCTGCAAAGAAGCAAAAGAGCCAAACATCGCGGACTGGATTGATATAAAACCCTAATGACTCTTCCATCATTCATGGGCTGCAAGCTATGGACTCCGAAATCGCCATTGATTTCCCTCCCTTGCTCCGATTGTACAAAAATGGCCGAGTCGAGCGTCTCACCGGGACAGACACCGTCCCCGCATCCTCCGACCCACAAAACGCCGTCGTTTCTAAAGACGTCGTCCACTCGCCGGAGGACAGTCTCTCCACCCGCATCTATCTCCCGTCCGGGAAAACCGCCTCCGCCGGAAAATTGCCCCTCCTGGTCTACTTCCACGGCGGCGCGTTCATCACAGGGTCTCCTTTCTCGCCCACTTACCATAACCTGGTCTACTCCCACGGCGGCGCGTTCATCACAGGGCCTCCTTTCTCGCCCACTTACCATAACTTCCTTCCTGCGGCTGTCGCGGCGGCGGAGTGCCTCGCCGTGTCGGTGCAGTACCGTCTCGCGCCGGAGCATCCGATTCCGGCTCCGTACGAGGATTCGTGGTCTGCTCTCAAATGGGTTTTTTCCCATTTCTCCATGTCTGGACCCGAAGTTTGGATCAACGAACACGCCGATTTCAACCGAGTCATCCTCGCCGGAGACAGCGCCGGCGGAAACATATCCCATCACATGGCCATGAGAGCCTCCAAGGATAAACTGATCCCTGATTCTGGTTCCGATTCAGGGTTAGGGATCGAAGGAATCGTTCTGGTTCATCCATCATTCTGGGGAAAAGATCCGATCGACGAGCATGAGACGAGGGATGAAGCGGTGAGGAAGAGAGTTGACGCGATATGGGCTATCGCGAGCCCGAACAGCGAGGAGGGCGCGGATGACCCGTGGTTCAACGTGATCGGATCTGGGTCGGATATGAGTGGGTTGGGATGTAAAAGTGTTACGGTGATGGTGGCCGGAAAAGATGCGTTTGCTCGGAGGGGATGGGCGTATGCGGCGGCGCTGGAGAAGAGCAGGTGGGGTGGAAAAGTAGAGGTGGTGGAGAAGAAGGAAGAGGGGCATGTCTTCCATCTGATGAACCCTAAATCTGAGAATGCAGAAGAGTTGATGAACAAGTTTGTGGGGTGCATCAGAGGATAAGGAAGACGAAGCCAGCCTCGTGGAAATAGCCAGCGGTTGCAGTAAATGAAGAAAGGAAGAAATAACGACTTGACCTTTGTTTTGTATCTATTACAAAAGTCAACAGAGCAAATAAAAATAAACTGTGAAAACGTCTCCTTAAACGTCCTCTCACCTCGGAAGTACGCATGGTCCATATGAAAAATAGAGACGATTACAAGATTAAAATATCCGATAGATAAAACTTTTGAAAGATCGAAATTAATTCCAAACTTGTAAAATGGTTAAATTTTTCGTTCCACAAATCTATTTTTAAATTTATAAAAAGTGTATTTGTACTTCTTAAACTTGCAATATATATTATTGTAATTCTCAAACTTACTTTTGGATCAATATTGTCGAGATTTATTCTGACACCAAATAGTAAATTTGAGAATATAAAGATATATTTTACAAATTTAGAAATAAATTTATTAAATGAAAATTTTGAGAATTAATTTTTCACTATTTTACAACTTTAAGAATTTCTATGGGTTTTACTAGAAACATAAAAATACATGTTAAAAAATATCGACGTAATTTAAAAAAATAATAATAAAAAAGTATCCCACGTTTGAGCTTTCTTACGTTTGAGCAATATGTTCGAGTTTCCCAAAATAAATCGTCGGAATAGAGTAATAGAACGAAGTGTTGTGGTGAAGGCTATATAAATTGTAGGAACATAATGGTCAAACGATGAGGGAGAAGATAGTGGGCGAAAAGAAATTAGGAGAGACGAAACCCAGTCATGCATAAACTTCTTTTATTTGTAGAGAAACAAAAAAAAATTTCATATGAAGAATAAGAATTCATCATCAGGGGGAGTCACGAGGAAGCAAGTGTTGCGTCTGGGTATTCATGGAAAAAAGTAAGTACATCGAACTTTAACCTTGATTTTATGGTTAAGGATTTGGATGGGAATGCTCGTAGTTACACTACAAAAAAATCTGCATATAGCGACGGAATTTGCGACGGAAATTTCCGTCGCACAGAAAATTGCGACGGAATGTGACGATTTTACGACAGAATGTGGGAAAAAATTATCCATCGCAAACAGTCGCAAAATCCGTCGCAATGTGCTACGGTTTGCGACGGATAATTCTGTCATACCAAAGAAATAGATGATTTGCGACGGAAAATAAAAATTGTGACGGATTGCGACGGAATATTCCGTCGCAATGTATTTGGTTTCGTTTTTCGACGAAATTTTTTGAATTTTGGGCGCGTAAATTAATTTCATTTTGTGACGGAGTGCGACGGAAAATTCCGTCGCAAAACGCAATATAAAACCACGAGTCGTCTTCTTCATCAGACTTCAAAAATTTTCGGAAAAAAATAAAATAAAAATCGAAATTTTTTTTCTAAATCCTCCAAAGATCATGTTTAGGAAGAACTTCAAAAAATAAAACTAATCTTTTGAATCATTTAGATTCACAATTTGAAGGCCGATCAGACTAAAATTGTTGATCACATCTTAGATATTGAAGGAGTCAACACTCTTTCGAAATATCCACACTTTGGGATATATTCTAACTGCTTGAAACTTGTCCGCTAGAGTTAGAGATCTCAATCTGTGTTTTGAACTTTTTGAGAGAGTTTCTCTCAACTCTAATATCTGATCTAGAGGTCTGAGAGTGCGATTAGCCACTAATGGAGTTGTTCTCCACTAATATCCACTCATAAAAGTCAAGTTAAAGTAGAAATAATGTATGTCGATGTTTGGTTCGGTACAGACCACGAGATTTATTCTGCCTACACTTCGTCAAGTACATGGTCTGACCCAGACCACACATGATCCGTTCTGAATAGGCAAAATCATATTGCCGACACTTTGACGAGGTCTGGTCCGATCCGGAACAATATAGCTTAGACAGAAAGCAATTCTCGGCTCGGACTGGATCGATCCGGTCAAACCGGTCTCGATCTTTAAAACTAAGCGACTTAAAAAAAAACTCTCTGAATAGAATAAAAACCAAGTTGTGTTCTACAATGACTAAAAACCATACGTATAAGAAACAAAATCCTAATAAAGTTCAAAACTACGTAGTTTTAATACAACTCGTAGAAGTGACTCGAATTGTGTCATATGTAACACAACTGTGACAAGTTTTTGAGCAAAACTCATCAAACTATATGAAAGTCCATGTTTGAAGTGATACAAGACGTGTTAGATTTCTGTAACTCTAACACAGACTAGACAAACGTGATACATGTCGTGTCAGATTTTTATAACTCCGACGTGGTCCTTGTTAGAAATAACATGGACCGTGTCAGATTTCTGAGCTCCACGTCCTTCATTAATTTGTAAACAACTCATCCAAATCTCGACCTTGCTCTCATGTTCATCCTTAGTTTGTGTTGTCTTGAATTCTTCATGAATCATGCGCACAATATTGTTGTAACATGACAAGAAAAACTGTGAAATACGACGGATATTGCGACAGATATATCCATGTATACCGCATGGAGAGAGTAGGTACATTATCTATAGTATTCATTTTTATGGAAAAACACAAACAAAACAGATAGAAAACATATAAGTTGCTTAGTACACATACTAATACAGACAATAGTCGCTTAATTCTGCGAGTGTTTTAGGATACTCACAGTCGAACTAACAGTACACATGTCGATGATCGCGTTCAACAGATCGAAGAGACAATTTAATCGAAAATCAACTATCTTGTCTCCCACTACAAAAAAACTGTGTATTTTCAACGGATTTTTCCAATAAATTAGTCCATTGAAATTATTTCAACGGATCACCAACAGATATCAGTTGAAAATATTTCAATGGATTTTCAATGAATTAGTCCATTAGAAATCCGTTAAAATTTTCAACATCAACGGCAAAGTTAAGTTGAAACTTTTCAACATACTTTCCAATGGCTATGCGTTGGAATTCGAGAAAAAATTTTCTAACGGAATTCCGTTACAATTTGGTAAAATTTCCAACTTCCGTTGGAACATTTCGTACCGTTGACAATAAAGGTTCTAATGGATATCCGTTGGAAATTTTCAAACATTTGATAATGGTCAGACGAATGCAACTGATGTCAGTTGGACTATTTTGAACATTGAAATTTTCCAACAAGACGTCCGCTGGAATATGCCTTTATATATATCCATCCGCTCATTCCCCTCTCAAACCACTCTCCAAATCATTTTTGTACTATTCCTTCACAAAAAAAAATTCAAAAAAGTATATTTTTCAGCAAATCCGAATATTCATACGTCCCAACAATGGATATATAAAAGAGTAAATCCGATTACAAAAGAGGTTACACAAGAATTCATTATCGGTTTGGAATAATTAATGAATTTTATCCGATGCAACCATTGTGCAAAGAACATAGAAAGATGCTACGTCCATGTATAAGTTATTGAAATTTAAAATTTTGCACTCAAAAAAATATTTGTAAACATCTATTTTGAAGGGGGTTCATAGACGACTATTACATTTGGCGTATGCATGGAGAAGAAGTTCGGACAATTACAATGAGACATATGCCGACATCGAAGATGGATCCACATCATCATAGGTATGATGATGTAGAAGTTTTAAGAAATTCGTATATTGAAATGGTGATAAATATTTTTTCTGGGGCATCGTTTGAACAAAATTCACAAGAGGAGAAGGCAAACGACAAAACAAAACGGTTGTTCGATATGATGTATATAACAAATCATCCTGTATATGAATGATGTAAAGAAGGTGAGTCATACCTCTAATGATGCAGATCCATCATTATCAGAGGCAGTTTTCTTAATTAAGAGATTGCCCCAACAATCCTTAATGTTCTAATAATTTTGTTTATATTTATTTATACTTACATATTATATATTTATATATTTTTATTCATTAATATTTATATATTTCGTTTGGTATCGTCATCATTTGGTTAAGTTATATCATATATAGCTTATTAACCAAAATGATAGTAAAGATTTGTATCTTTCTACAAAAACCATGTGTGGAGTATAACCAGAGTTAATTAATTGGTAGATGGTGATGTTGTCAACCAAAGAAATATATTTAAGTTTGAATATTATGATGTTTTTTTAAAAAAAAAAAATTATGATGCCTATGCAAATGACTTCAGAAATGAGTAAAAACTTCTATATATGCTCATAAAGTAAACTTCCCATAAAAAAAGAGAAAAAATCACGTACTAATTCAAAATTTTGTAATAAAAAATATCTGAACTTTAAAATGTTTATATAAATATGGTCAATCTTTCTAACACTTGTATTGAACTCTAAACTTTTTTAAAAAAAATAATGAAATAAAATATTAAACTTTGAAACGATTTACAAAACAATCGTTAAATTAAACACTAAACTTGGGAACAAATGCATTATAAGCAGAAGAGAGTGAAAACACCAAAAAAAAAAAAGACAGGAAAAAAAGGAATCTTCTCAGCTCGGAAAACATGGTTGCAACTTCGGTCTCCCAAGCCCCGTGTAGCCTGGTACTCAACAGTCTGGTTTCGTGAGGCGCTGCCTCGTTATTCTTTTCTACATTGGCAGGTACTATTTTCAAGGTTACCGACGAAAGACAGGTTGTTACGCTGGAGAATCGATGTGGATCCTACATGCTGTCTCTGTGGGATAGAAGTGGAAACGCATGACCATCTTTTTCTTCGATACTCATACAGTAAAGCCTTATGGGTTGCGTATGCAGGTAGATGTTGGGATAATCCACCAACGGCGTTGACAGACTGCATCTCTTGGATCATAGCCAACAACAACACAAATATCAAGGATAAACCGACAATCGTAAAGCTCCTTCTACAGGCCACGATATACGTCATATGGCAAGAACGGAACAATCGGATTTTCAGACATGAAGCTTGCTCCTCTGAGAGGATCCGTTGGAAGCTGGACAAGGCTCTAAGGAATATTCTGCTCTCCATCAGACTGCAGCACCCTAATACGACAGGTTCAATACTGGAGAATTGGTATCATCTGATGCGCGACAACGGAGATTAGACACATGGGTTAAACTTGTATTTTGTTTTGTTATGCGGAAATTATGACCATTTGATCTGGGAATTCTTTGTTACTACTTCGGATACAGACTTAAAAGTCTGGTTGTAGAATACTTTATTTTTCGGTATATATATAATCACATTAAACAAAAAAAAAACACTAAACTTTTAAACGATTTTCAAAAACCATAACCGTTGAAAAAAATTCAGAAAAGTTTATTGAAATTCCTTTCTTTTTTTTTTGAAATTTTATAGCTGATGTATTTATATGAACTTTTTTTTTACAAAATTGAATAGATATATATACGTTTCAATTAACTCACACGCATCCACGTATATCCCCACATATTCAATAATCCCAGCTAAAATTACCCAATTTTCGAATTTTTGACATGCTGCATTGTTTTTAACTGTACAATACAAACATCAATTCAACAAAATTTTTGTTTCAATTATGTGCAAGTCGGCGGAATGCATAATAAATTTATAATAAAAATAGAAATTGTCGAATTGTACTTGCATCGTCATAATCCTCTAATTTTAAATATATTTTTAGTTTAAAAAATATACAAAACGCAAACATCTCTCTATCTGGGCTCCCCTAATCTTTAAGCCCACGACCCATATTGTGTGATTAGAGAAATCCCACATCGGAAGAATAGAAAAGCGCGAACAAGGGGAGGGAAGCATAAGTAGGGAGCTCGAGAGAGCGGACAACATACTTACCTGGACGGGGTCAACGCGCGATCAAGAAGGCACGTGGCCTAGGTTAGTGACCTCCATTGCACTTCGGAGGGGCGCTTAGCCTAAGGTCTCCCCAAGCGGGAGAGCCTACGTTGTAATTTGTGGCAGAGGGGGCCTGCGTTCGCGCGGCCCCCACCAGTATGATGTCTAATGCTTAACCAGGGGCCGGGTTGGTACGGTTCCGTTCTTTTACGTTGAAATCGAATATTATCATTTTGTTAAAACATTTTACTGTTTTTTAATTATTTTTTTTATTCGTTTCGGATTCGGTTTAGATAAATCATAACCATTCGGTTTTATTACAATTATATGTTATTCGATTCATATGAAATAAACCACCCCTACCTTTAACCATAACTTCTTTTTATTTGTATGTTGTAACGAAATTATCCAGCATTAATAGAATGTAGCCGTATGTTTATTTATTTATTTTTTGCTGTTTGTTGTCTGTCAATGGATCAATTTAATCGATGACGAGTTTTTAAGAAAGCTATTTTTACTTTTATTGGTTGCCCACATAAACAGCAAAACATGAATTCAGGCTTGCGAGGATGTCTATTGCTAATTGAAAACAGTGTCCAAAACACAGCTGATGTTTCTGTATTCTGGAGAGAATAACACTGACCGTTATGTTGAACTCGAAAAACATAGATCTTGTCCCAATGAACTGCGTTAGTTTGGTTGGTCGCTTCGTAATCAACTGGAAAACGTGCAAAGTGTTACATGTTATCGTTTTTAGGTCTCTTCCGTTCCGTACTTGATCGAACCCAGATATCGTTCTATGGGAGGCGAGGACCTGGCGCACCCCGCCCAATCATGCTCTTGAGTCATAAGAACAAATTGTGCGTTGGGCTATTTTTGAAATTGGGCACAGCCCAATCATGCTCTTAGTCATAAGAACAAATTTTGTATTGAGCCTTTTGCGAAATTGGGCTCGGCCCAATCTTTTTCTTCATGAAGGGTTGAAAACTTCTTCCAAGACCCATCTTAGATTTTCTTAGGTCCCCGGACCTTCAGAATTTCTGCGAGGGTGTGATTCCGTCGATTTTCAATCCTCGACTGTTGTCGGATTTGGTGAATACCTCCTAAGTTTACTGTACGATTGCCGTAATCATCATGAGTTCCTCCTATCCTTTGTTGTAATCAATGGCATAAGTTTCTTCCTAATACCCGTTCCAATTGCTTTCTTGACCATTGTGTCGTACTCTCTCTACATTTTAGGCGGTCCATATTTTTGTCCAAATACACTCTCAGGGTTCCTGTAATAGACGGCGCGATTCGATTCTTCAGTGCACCAAAAACCGTATATCAAGTGATTTGCTGATCTCGCTGTTGGTCTAGCAAACCAATGTTGGTAAGTTCTGGACCAGTCAAACTCTCTTTTGTTCCTGTGATTCGCTCTTCTATCTGGACTGACTTAGCTGAGTGTGGCTGGTCCGTCAGAGTAAATTCTGGTCAGGGGCGGACCAAATGCCTAATTTCTCCGTTTCATGCTGAATTTCTGCATTGTCCCCTCGTGGTCTTGTCAAAATCATGAAATAGTATAAGAGACTTAGAATAGCTCTAAAATACCTAAAAATGTGTTCGTCTAAACACCAAAGGGATACTCATATAGAATAAAAAAAATCCGAGCCATCATTATTTATTTTAGGGACATGTCATACTTTTTGCTAAACACAAATAAGTGATTTTTAGATTTTTTATTGTATTATTTAATTTTAATGGTTGTAAAAATGATAATCATTGGTTGTTTTAGTAACATTTTTTAATGACCCAAGTTCAAGCGATTTTGATAAAGAACGAGACAAAAAATTTTCTCAACATAAGTTTAAATTTTTGTTTGGAAAATGACATTCACATGAGTTTTTCGAGTTTCTAGAAGATATAATTGAGTACAAGTTTTGGCAAATTTTCACATTATAAAAAAACTTCTTTAATAAATTTTCGATATAAATATTTTTTTAGATTTATTTTTGATAAATTTGAATGCATATACGTATAGTTGAAAGTTTGATGGAAAATAGTTGAAACATGTAATTGAAACATCCAATTTCGAATTCGGATATCCTAAAAAATATCGAATAATCAAATTCCAAGTGCTGCCCATCACTGCCCACACGTTTGGATACCCACTCCAATCCATAAAATGGGCTGGCTCGGACCGGCTCGAATCGGTTCTTTTGAGCCATCTTATTTTTTGTTCAGCCTATTCGGTCTGTTTTTTTATGAGTTAGAAAAACTCTGATCCAAACTAAATTGTTCGAGGTATGAGTTAACTCGCGAGTCAACTCATATTTATCTAATTATCCGAAAAATCTTTTAAAATTATATAAAACTTGATAATTTGAATTCTACATAAGAATAATAAGAAGTCATTCCATATAAAACAAAATATTTAACATAATAATCTATAAAACATATCTAAATCAAAAAAATTAACAAAAAATGGTATCTCACATTACCAAACTAATATAAAAAGTGTCATATATCAACCAATATAAAAATATAAAAAAAAAATTTTGGAGTGGAGAGAGAGATTGGGAGAGACACCATAAAAAGAATAAACGGAATAGATTCGGATTCGCAGCAAACTGGCTTGTTCAATCCGTTTTTATTTGATCTTCTATTTTTTGGCTCGACTCAACAAAAAATGAGTCAACCGCGAACTGGCTACCGAAGCTCTCATTTTAACATCATTACTCCAAACCCTAATCGGATTCATTATTTAAGTCATTTTCCCGCAATAATCAGAAACGCCATGGGTCGTTTCTCTTTCCCGAATAAATAATGTTGTTTTTTCGGCACGTTCTTATTTAATGTTTAAACCCAAAATCTTGTCCAAGACCTGTCTTAAGATATACTCTGACAAAATCCAGCGAAGGAAGAGAAGGATCGTGACTGGTTTTGCTCATCTATCACGACAAAGGTTCTTCCTTTTATCATTTTAATGGCTTCCTAATCTGTCTGCAATCTTGTTTCTCATCTTCGTTAAGGGTTCAACGTGTTCTTCGTGCCTGTATGTCATTTGTTCGATGAAATGCCTGACAGAGTTGTTCTGTTCGGATTGTCTCCTATGCCTTTGTTCACATTTCTCCGTTCATTTTCTTTTATCCTCTGGAGTTTTCCGTATCGATCCTGAGATTGTGACATTAACTTTAGTTCCTTTGCTTTTCGGGCATCTATTGACAAATTCTCGTGTTTTTTACCAAAGAAAAGAACGAAATTCTCTTGAGTTTAGATGCAAGTGTTTATTATTCCTATGTGTTGTTTTACACAGGAAATGAACAAGTCTGGTCGAAGTCTTTTTGATTGAACTTGCATTTTGTTTTGGGTTGTTCTTCTGATCTTGATCTTGTTTATTCTTATGGTCCAAACGGGTATACATCTTAGGCATAGTGAGGAACATGCATTAACCAGCATTTTTTAATGCTTAGAATTCAAGTTAATGTTCGATGTTTGATGTCCATATTATGGATTTTGTGTTCAGAATCTGAATCCAAGTTGAGAACTGGCAGCATTTGCGATACGCATTAGATACATTTGTGTTGGTAGTTAAGAAACTCATAGTAGGGAAAAGAATTGCCAAAATTTAGCTGATCTCTTAAACTCAAGAATGATTCTGACCAAGCTTTGAATCAGCAGCACATTAGAAATGTTGTTTGGCAAATCACCTCTCGTGTTTATGATTCTATAATCGTCGGTCGCTGAATTTTTATAAACCAACTAACTAAATCAATCAGTCAAAGTATTTTGCTTTCATTGCATGATCCGACGATGATTTTGTTGTAGTGTTCTGTCTGGATGCAGGTGCGTATGATGCTCGGGTAGTATAGTCCTTTCATCTAGTCATGAACAGAATCGCGAAGCATCCCTTCATCGCCCTTTTGGATTCAGGCACAACGTTGAATGAGCTAAGGCAGATCCACAACCAGCTCTTAGTCAATGGAATCCTCAATGATGACCATCTTCTAGGCCATTTCGTCGCCAAAGCCGCATTGAGCAACCCAAAGAACTTAGATTATGCTCGTGAGTTACTAGATCGGTCACATAATCCTACCCTATTTGCTCTTAATTCCATAATCCGAGCACATTGCAAGAGCCCCAGTCCAGAAAAGAGCTTCGATGTTTACAGAAGGATCCTCTGCTCAGGAAATAATCTTTCACCAGACAACTACACCATCAATTTCATGGTTACCGCATGCACAAAGTTAGTTTCTTGTGAGGCGGGACTTCAGATCCATGGTACAGCCACTAGACGTGGATTTGACAATGATCCCCATGTCCAAAGCGGGTTGATTTCCTTGTATGCTGTACTGGGTTGCCTTGATTCTTGTCACAAAGTCTTTAGCTCAATTTCTGATCCAGATGTTGTATGTCAGACAACGATATTCAAAGCTTGTGCGGAATGTGGGGATATTGCTTTTGCACGAAGATTGTTTGAGAAAATGCCTGACAGAGATGCAGTTGCCTGGAGTGCCATGATTTCTGGGTATGCTCACTTCGGAGATCCAAAGGAAGCACTTAACCTATTTCATCTGATGCAGCTGGAAGGATTCACGGTCAATGAGGTATCTCTGGTTTCGGTTTTATCTGCTTGCACTCAACTGGGGGCATTGGACCAAGGGAGATGGGCTCATGCTTACATAGACAAAAACAAGATCAAAATGAATGTAAACCTTGGTACCGCTTTAATAGATTTCTATGCCAAATGTGGGGACATGAGCAAAGCCATGGAAGTTTTCTGGGGTATGAAAGTGAAGAATGTATATACATGGAGCAGCATGTTGAACGGGCTTGCGATGAATGGGTTTGGAGAGAAATGTCTCGAGCTTTTCTCTCTTATGAAACAAGAAGGTATTATTGCAAATGCCATCACATTCGTGTCTGTCCTGAGAGCGTGTAGTGTAGTTGGTTTAGTAGATGAAGGGCAAAAGCATTTCGATGCAATGAGAAACGACTATGGTATAGAGCCTCGACTCGAGCACTATGGTTGCTTAGTCGATTTGTATGGACGAGCAGGGCGCCTAGACGAGGCCCTTAGTGTTATCCAAGGCATGCCCATGAAGCCTCGCAATGCTATATGGGGTTCTTTGCTCAATGCTTGTAGGCTGTACAAGAATACGGAAATGGCCAAGCTCGCATCAAGTAAGTTACTCGAGCTAGAGGATAAGGCTCATGGGGCGTACGTCCTTTTATCGAATATATATGCCGAGTCAAACAAATGGGATAATGCTAGTCATGTCAGAGAAGTAATGAAGTTCAAGGGGGTAAGAAAGGAACCCGGGTGCAGCGTAATGGAGATTAACGGAGAAGTTCATGAATTCTTTGTTGGGGACAAGTCCCATCCGAGATACGGAGAAATTGAGGGTTCTTGGAAGGAGATCTCGCGGAAGCTGAGGCTTGCGGGGTACAAAGCGGACATAAGTCCCGTTCTTTTCGACATAGAAGAGGAAGAGAAAGAGGAAGCGGTTGGTTTGCACAGCGAGAAGATCGCCATCGCCTTCGCTATGATCAGCTTGAAGGGAGGTGTTCCCATCAGGATTGTGAAGAACCTTAGGGTTTGTTGGGATTGTCATCAAGTCGCTATGATGGTTTCAAAGATTTTTGACAGAGAGATCATTATGAGAGACAGGAATAGGTTTCACCATTTCAAGGATGGTGAGTGTTCTTGCAAGGGCTTTTGGTGAACCAAATTCATTTGATTCAATATCCAGTTTTATGTTACAATTCTACAAAGATTTCTCCAATGGTTCATAACAAGTGATATTTAGAAGCTTACAGAGGATGATGCATTTTCAGTGTTGTTCTTCTCTAGCATTTAGGACATGTAAGTTTATATATATGTTTGTATGTATGTGTGTATATATATATATATGTAATTGCGTAGGTGTATTTGCATTCTTTTTATGTCGAGATTGTACATTTGTGTTGACTTGCGCTGATATATATATATATACACACACAAATACAACACGCTAACAGCTCACGAAGACAATTTTTTTAGTTTACTAACAACGAAATATATTATTTTACTAACAGAGATACTTCCTCTCTTTGTTTTTTTATTAAATACTTGGGTGTATCAAATCTCCGACAACAAAAGCATGAAACCCATATGTTCACACTCAAGAGTCTCGAGTAATCAATGGTGCCATGTTCCCTACGAGCGGAAAGAAGGTCTGAATTGTCCGTCCTTGTGCTTCCACAACACAATGTCTTGTCCTCGCGCGGGTCTCGCCGGGTCGACAGTAGCTAAAGCTTCGTGTAGTTTCTGTATCCTGTCAGTTCCTGGCTCATGGGAGCTTCCAGTCGTTGTCGCAAGCTGCTGTACATACTTTCGATAATCGCGGAAAGTATAGAAGACGAGGTGCCCCCATTCACCGATGACGTCAATCGGAAGCAGAAATATTGTGCTCTAATAACTGACCATGCATGCCCTACATGACTGATCTAACCAGCAGTACTTTGTAAGATGAGATCTATTTATATTCATACCATTTTTACCATGGTAACTTTTTTTATTATTATTTTTAGGTATATATTACTTGTATTCAATTGGTATTTTTTTTTATTTATATCTCACAACAATTTTTTTCAAGTTATTCCATGAAATTTAAACAAATTAATCATTTTTTACTAAAATTGTTTTCTCTACAATTAACTTTTCATAACAAAAACTTTCTTTTAACTAAACTATAATATATTATCATTTTTCAAATCGAAAAATGTCCACGCAATCTTAATAAAAAAATCTAACGTATCTTTTCAACCAACAACACACAAACAATATAAAATATTCTTTATGTCCAGACATCATATTTGATATAAATTTTCGATATTTGCAACTTAAATCGTTGAAATCCGACATTTATCGATAAAAAACTTGATCATTTTTTTATTCACGAATTTAACTGAGATTTTAAACACAAATTATACTTATATATATATATATATATACCAACGCATCGTTAATCCAACATTTTTAATGGTAAACTAACAAATCTAAAGTCGACATGAATTAAACCCATTGCTAATCTTTCAGTATGAAAAATCTCTATTTAAAATCCGAACCCAAATTATAATTGGTCGGATATTCCATTTTCTGAAAACTCAATTCATTGATTCGCTCTGATCGCTCGTATTTTGCACATATTTTGATGATTTAATCACATTCCATCATTTCGTTTTCAATGAATTCATAAGATTCCTCCCATGGAATCAACGTGTGGTTTTGTTGGATGTCTCGTGTAACTTGTTTGTTTCCCGAGAAACCCCGAGAAAATGAGTCTCGAGAGAGAAAATATATAAAATAAAATTAAAAAAAAGATGCGATTTTGTTTTTTTTTTATAAGAAAACAAAAAGCTTTGGGCTTTTTCCCTCTTTCACAGCTGGATTCCTGCTTTTTCCACGGGAACGAAGAAAATAGAAACAAATTCCTCTATCATTTTCTCAGCAAACTTATCGGATTTTCTCGGCAGCAATTACAACATCCGAGCCGTGATCTCTGGTGCTCGTCGATCCCTCTGTCCCGTAAGTTGTTTCTTCCAAGATACCGCTGATGAATTGCGGTGAAATAGATTCCGACAAGTCCGGATGATTTAACTTTTGCGTGATATTTAGCTTTAGATCTTCTCTAGTTCCACTGCTATGTCATGGAAGTTGATTGGGTTACTTTAAGATTCCACTTTTCATAGCCTTGGAACAAATTTTTGAAATCGGGAGAAGTAATAACAACAAAATAGGATTCGGGCTTTCGTTTCTGCCAGCGAAAAATGGAAAATCTAAGTTTGGATTGATTCTCAGGTTTCCTATGAACTCCTGGTGCACAGAGTTATTTGATGTCAATATGAAGCTGAGCCAAGATTGAATCCAGTGGTCATCAACCTGTATAAATTCAGTGAGTAGTTTGGATTTAGCATTGGTTCATCTTCTTCTCGCACTTTTAGTTCGGTTTTTTTAATGTTCTATCTTCTAAATCTTGTCTCCAAGATGATGATGTTCATTGTTGATGAAGTAATAGTTCAATTTTGGCAGGTTTATTATATGCTTTTCTAGTCAGGGATTCTAATTTAGGAATAGATCACTCCATGCGTCAGAAACTTCAGGTTCTTCGTCGGGTAGAGGCTACCAGATTGCTTCTGTTCGCCGGTCTGGTTTTCATTTTGATTGTTGGCTTTCAATATGTAAATGTACAATATAGTAGCGTTGTATTTCTGTTATCGGCTGAGGATAAGATTCCTATATCAAGAAATGATAACAATGGAACCCTTTTGCCATCATCGGAGTCTGAAACATTGTCGGTTAAAAGCATGAGCTCCTCAAATATATATCATGCTCCTGAGGTAGATGGAAGAGAAGATGTCTTGGAGAGAAAGAGAATAGTTTCGGATGAAGGGCATATTCTTGATTCTGAAATGAAGGATTTGCAGGATACTTTCATGGAGGATGACACTGATAATGATAATGAAAGTCCCGATTTTGAAACCAGAAGAAGCTCAAATAAAAGTCTTTCATCTCCTTCTGCTTTACCCCCTGAAGATTTACCAACCGATATAGAATCCACTGAAGACGCTAGCACGAATTCTGATTATGAAAGGAAAGAGAAATTGGAGATTCTGGAGAATGAATCTGATCATTCTGTTGACAAGCTTGCTCCAGAGGTTGAAAAACTTGTCCAGGTTCCGAATTCCGGGGTCTTTTCAATATCCCAGATGATGAGCTTATTGAATCAAAGTCACAATTCTCATGTTTCACGGGTTGGTGTAGGCATCTGGAACAATCATTCGTTATTTTTCAGCTCTGTTTCATTATTAATGGTCTTCTGTGTTTTTTTCAGAAACCTAGATGGTCTTCCCCAGTTGATCGGGAACTATTATATGCGAGAAATCAAATTGAGAACTCACCAATCATAGAGAATGATCCTCTCTTGCATGCTTCTCTGTATTGGAATCTTTCAATGTTCAAAAGGTAAGGTTAACATATCAGTTTTATGCATTTCTCATAAAGTGTATACTGCTTTATCTTATCTTTCTCTAAAGCTAAGTAATAAAGGAAGCTTCTACATTTCCTTACGGGTTTTGCTTTACTACTTAGTAGCATATTTGCACCAAATGTGTGTTGTTATATCAGTTACACAATGAAATTTTTGCTGTTTGTTAAATGACCTGGATGGTTTTTTCGTTTTCAGTCTATCATTTACGTGTTCATATTTTTCACATTTGCTGTTTGAAATCAGCAGAAGCTACGAATTAATGGAGAAAATGCTCAAAGTATATGTCTATCGAGAAGGAAAACGACCGATAATGCATAAACCGGTGCTGAAAGGTATATATGCTTCGGAGGGATGGTTTATGAAGCTGCTCAAGTCCAGCAAAACATTTATCACGAAAGATCCGCATAAAGCACACCTCTTTTACCTCCCGTTTAGTTCGAAAATGTTGGAGAAAACCTTGTATGTCCCTGGTTCACATAGCGATAAAAATCTCGTGGAGTTTTTAAAGAACTATTTGGACATGATCTCAACAAAGTATCGTTACTGGAACAGAACAGAAGGGTCGGATCATTTTCTCGCCGCTTGTCATGACTGGGTGAGCATCTTTTGCTGCTTTTGTTTTATCTTGTCTTTGATCTCCGAGTTCAATGAATCACTTCCAGGTCTTGCTTGATAACTCTGTATCTGTTTTTTTCAGGCTCCATCTGAAACAAGGCGATACATGGGCAATTGCATCAGAGCATTATGCAATTCCGATGTCACAGAAGGCTTTGTCTTTGGCAAAGACGTAGCTCTTCCCGAGACAACTATTCTCTTTCCCAGGAGACCTTTGAGAGCTGTAGGAGGAAAACCTCCTACTCAAAGGCCAATCCTTGCTTTCTTCGCGGGTGGAATGCATGGTTATTTTAGGCCTCTCTTAGTAAAACGCTGGGGCGGTAGCAAGGACCCGGACATGAAAATATTCAGCCAAATGTCCAAAGGTAAGGACATGAAGAGATACATTCAATACATGAAGAGCAGCAAGTACTGTATCTGCCCGAGAGGGTATGAGGTCAATAGCCCTCGGGTAGTGGAAGCGATATTCTACGAGTGTGTCCCGGTTATCATATCAGATAACTTTGTGCCTCCGTTTTTCGAGGCTCTGAACTGGGAATCCTTTGCAGTTTTTGTAATGGAGAAAGACGTTGGGGATTTGAAGAGGATATTGCAGTCGATACCCGATGAAAAGTACCGAAAGATGCAGATGAGGGTCAAGATGGTGCAGAAGCATTTCCTCTGGCATGCTAAACCTGAGAAATATGACATCTTTCATATGATACTGCATTCGGTTTGGTTCAACCGAGTTTTTCAAAGCTAATCAAGCAACAAGCCTGGGGTTTAAGCAGGACGATTCCGAGATTCACCACCTACACCAATCCAGGTAATGAATGAAACCCTTAATTCTTTCGCTACAGATAACCGCTATAAACCACTCTGTGCACAAGGTGCGGATGGTCATGTCAAGTGCAATTATATCAGCATTTTCTGACTTACATGAGGACCTTGAACGGAAAAGCTCGTCTTGGTGATATAAATCGCAGGTAACCCTTCTAAAAACTGGCCTAAATCGCGAATATATATCTCTTTGATGTTACAAAAGCTTTCCTCTAAAGTCCCCCTTTTTACTGGGTATAATTCTGGTTATCTCTTGGTTTCGTCTTTGTTAGGTATAAAGGACAATGCAGCTGTTAAGGGTCACTTGCAGTTGCTGATTTTTCGATTTGTAAGTGTATATATACAGATGTACTCTTGAGATCAATACAACAGAAAGCACTTTTTCTTCTTCAAAGTTCTTCCTCTGCTGCCATGGACTTCCTCATCCTGAGAATGTCGAGATGGCATCAAAGCTCTAACTTGTTTTTCGCTCTTACCGCTATCCTTTTTCTTTTCCCACCCTTGTTCTCTCGTTTTCTCCTGTTCCTTAACCATGACAGACCAAACACATACCCGGACTTCTTCCACCTTGGATTTACCTTCTGCCTCTGCAATCCCAACACCCATCTCACCTTCGAACCCAGATCCCTCTTCTAACCCTCCCGTTTCTCCATCCGGCTGATTCCTCAAACCTTGTGCATGTCACCGAGAAACTTTCCGATGAGTCCAACTAGGCCATCTGGTCACGATCGATTATAAAGGCCCTAACCACCAAACACAAACTCGATTTCATTTATGGCACAATACCCAAACTTTCTGAAACTCGTACCGATTTTGGAGCTTGGTCTCGCTGTCACGCTCTTATCTGTACCTGGATAACCAACTCTATCTCTTCCGGAATAATAGCCAGTTTAATCCTTTTTCTTGAGAAGCCGGTATCATCTGGACCACCTTTGAAACCAGGCACAAACAAAAGAACGTCTCCAAAATCTTTCATGTTGGCAGAAAATCGAAACATTACAGCAGGGTACTATCGATCTCAACTCGTTCTTTACAAAACTCAATGGGCTCTAGGGGAACTAAAAAACTATGAACCTTATCCAGTTTGTTCATGTGGTGGATGCCCTTGTCAGGAAAACACAAGGTTTCTCGAGGTGAGGGGGAAGAAATCATTATATCGATGGAGAATTTGTGGGTTGGTTTCTGTAAATTGTGTTGGATTTGGGTTTATTTGATAGAATCAAAACGGGCCTAGCCCGTGAGAAGTTCGGTCCGTATAAAGTTTTAGAAACTTTAAATCTGCTTCTTATTTGAATTTGAAATTCAAATTCAAATTGGATTCAAATCCGCAAAAAATCTATCAAATATGATTGAGATAAGATTGAGATAATATCAAAATAAAATCAAATTTGAATTTTGAAATTCAAATTGATTTGTTTTGAGATTCTTCCCTCTACTATAAATAGGGGTCTTTGGGTTAGCTCATAAAAAACACACAAAAGAAACAAGCATTCTAGAGAAAAAGAGCATTCTCTCTCTGAGTTCGCTTGGTATTTGGAAAGCTTCTTCCAAATACGCGGTCGTTGTATCCTGGGAGTTCACCGTGCTCCAATAGCCTCGAAGCTTTAGAGGTGGCACGGAAATCGAACTTAAGGAAACTGTGTTTCACAGGCCTCGACAAAATAATTTTTTAATTTCAGGTACTTATCTGGAATCGCTCGAATTGCCGGAGTTTTGCCGTCGTCAACAGCCGCCGTCCCCAACAATCTTAAGTTCGATATGGTTAACACGAGGCAAACTTCTCGGGTAAGTGCCTAAATCTCCTTTTAATTTCGGTATAAAATCTTACACGAATTTGGATCTAAAACCAACTAGGTTAAAAAAAAAAAGTGTTGAAAAAAAAAAAAACCAAATAGTTGTTTTGTGAAGCCCAAATTGAGTTTAAGGCCCAAATTTAAAATTGAAGCCCAAATTCAAAAAGATTAATTGAAAAGCCCAAAAGAGTAAGCCCAAATTGAAAAGTTTAGTCTTGGCCCAATTTGAAGAGATTAATCTAAAAGTCCATAAGAGAAAGCCCAATATATTTAAAAGTGTTTTGTGAGAAGAAAAAAAAAGAATATTATTATTTATCTTTTTTGGAAGAAAAGAAAAAGGTTAAACAAAATCGGAAGTAACTTTTCCTGTAAATTGGGGAAGCAAGCTTTGTCTTAGCGGGCCGGGTTTGAAGAGGAAGCCCTTTATACCCTCCTCATAGTAAGGACGTGGGAATCAGGGTGAACCCTCCTCCGGCTATCACTGGAAGCGAGCAAAACCAATTTATAAGTTAAGTGAAACTCGGTTTAGTTTATAAGCTTTGTGAAAGCTAACAATAATTGGATTTATTCAACAGATCATTGATAATCCAAGAAATCCCATGGATTCAAATACTGCTC
>NW_010966177.1:221361-227759 GCF_000463585.1 Tarenaya hassleriana | reverse complement strand
AATGCCTTCGGTTGTTGCGAACTCCGAGAAGCATAAACAAAAAGTTACATCTTCGTTTAACAGGTTTTGTCTGAAAATGGCTTTCTTTAGATTGCTTTGTGGAAGAGGTGAACACGAGACAACGATGCTCTGCTTCAACGGAAGAACAAGTAGGGTATATTTTTCTTAGTTTTTTTGGTAAAGATGAATATATAAATAAAATAATGTTTACAGTCTCAATAGACCAAGCAGATGTGGGTTATAGCCCCCATTTTACAGCCAAAAGATTGGATTCCATAATTCGGATTTGCAAAACTTACAAAACCGCATAAAACCTTGTTTTCTTGCTTTCTTGCATCACGTCTCGTCTCGCCGTTGGTCGAAGAGATAGTACCAGCTCTGCAATATAGGATTGCACTCTTAGGATCCCTCACTTTGTAGAGAAAATAGATAACATCTCATTGTATCATTCACACGGGCAATGAGGGAAGCTGTGGATGTGACATCTTGTTTAAAGATCCGTGAATTACGCTCTCGCCAAATATAATATGCAATGACTTGTAGGAGCAGTTTCGCTATGGTGATGCAGTGTTGTGACGTTTCCTCCTTGTTCTCGTTTAGCCATCGTCCGAAATCGGTGTAATCAGATGGTGGTAAAGTCCAGATTCGTCGGGCAAAGGTTCTCCATACTTCCGAAGAGATGTTGCACCTGAAGAATAATTGTTGATGTGATTCTGACTCCAGCCGGCACATGGGACATGAGGGCTCTGTGTTTATGCCCCACCTTGATAGCCGATCACGTGTGGGTAGACGGTTCAGAAATACCTGCCAAAGTAGGAAAGCATATCGAGGAAAGCTTTGCTTAAACCATACCAGGTTGTACCAGTGGACCTTAGGAGATCGTAATCTGAGTAGCTTCCAAGTTGATTTCGTTGAGAAAGACTTGGTGAACTTGGAGTCCGCACATTTCCAGAGATAGCAATCTGCTCCATGGGACTGCTTTGGCGCTTCTTTTCCGGCTAAGGCAATGTGAAGTTCTTGGATACGTGGACTTCTTGCTGGAGGAAGTTTCCAGCCATCTCCCTCAACAGCATCTGAAACTGTTGCAGATTTGTGTAAACGAGCTAGTTTCGGTCCATCAAGGCCAATATAGTCCAATAGTACTCCCAGATCTGTCCATACATCATACCAAAATCTGCAAATTTTTCCATCACCAACCTTGCAACGTATGAATTCCTTGGCCGTGTCTTTGATAGCCAACAATTTTCTCAAATTCCAAGTTTGGGAGCTGTTAGGCTTTAGTTCCCAATAAGATTTCCCCTTAAGAATATTGTGTTGTAGCCAAGCAATCCAAAGGGAACCCGAGTTGGTGAATATCATCCAAACAAGTTTCAGACGGAAGACCTTAGACTGTTCCTCGAGTGATCTTATGCCCAACCCTCCCTCTTGTCTAGGCTTGCAAATAGCCTCCCAAGCTACTCGATTTTGGCCTGTGATTGTCGATGAAGAAGATTTCCATAGAAATGATGAGCACTTTCGGTCAATTTCCTTGAGCAAGTATTTTGGAAGGACAAACACTTGACTCCAAGAAATGACTGATCCGTAAATAGCGGAGGTGATTAGCTGAACCTTACCAGCAAAGGAGAGGAACTTGTTTGTCCAATGTGTTATCTTCTTATCAATTCTCTCCAACAACGGCATATAGTCTAACCTTGACAGCTTCCATGGACTTAGAGGGAGGCCTAGGTAGCGTACTGGTAGTGATCCAAGTCTGATTCCCATGGAATTACTTAGATCTTCAGCTTCCAACTCGGACATTCCTCCCAAATACAACTCTGTTTTTTCCAAGTTCATTGCCAACCCAGAAAAGGTCCTGAATTTCTGCAGTATGAGGAGAATTTCTTCGACCGATTGCTTGCTTCCTTCACTGAAAATGATCAGGTCATCCGCGAATACCAAATGGGTAATTAGAGGGTTCAAACACTTTGGGTGTGTAATGAAATGTTGCTCCCTTGCTGCTTTGTTGAGCATTTGGGTAAGAACCTCCATTCCAATGATGATATATACATGCATATCTATATGTTAGGGACAGAGCAATGTTATACAGGGTCCCGTATAATATAGAAAATTTAATTACTCTATTATTAAAAATATTGGCATGTCAAAGTAGATTAAATATATTAAATATTCATTTAAATATTTTTTAGTTTTATTTTAAGTAATCATATATAACAAATTTTAATTAGTAAAAAAATAAATTAGAAATGTTAATATATAACAAATGATCAATAATTAAATAAAATAATCGAATTGTTTGCTCTTCTTTCAAAACATAGAAGTATCTTTTATGTCCAAGATATCAAAGTAGTTTAAAAATATTAAATATTAATTTAAATAATATGATTTTTAGTTTTATTTTTAAGTAATCATATATAATAAATTTAATTAGTAAAAAATTATAACTTTTAAATTTAATAAATAATAAATGATCAATAATTAAATAAATAGAGATGTTGAAAAATTAAAAAAATTGTTTTTATGTAATCATAATATATAATATTATCTAAAATAAATATATTAAAAATTATATTTTTATATTTGTACTAAAAATAAATTAATGGATAAAACAAAATAATTTTTTTTATTAAATATAACCTTTACATAATATTGTTATTAAAAACTAATTTTTGATTTTTTAAATACAATAATTAAGAATCTATGTATATAAAGTTTAGTTTCAAGTAATGTGGGAAAGATACGTCAACGTCCACATCACCATCTATTTGAAAATTTATTTAATTTTTATTGGTCATTTAAAGTTATTATTTTAAATACTCTAGATATTGGTACCACTAATTTTTGTTTTGCATATGAAAAAAAATATATTGTTTTTAAATATTATAATGATAATATTTTGAAAAAATTATGTTAACATAAAAATTTTAGTTTCAAGGAATGTGAGAATACACGGCAACGTCTACATCATCATCTATGTGAAAATTTATTTAATTTTTATTGGTCTTTTAAAATCTTTATTTATAATATTTATTATATAGATATTATTACCACTAATTTGTCCAAATTGTCGAAATTGCGCATGAGACCGAGAGTATACTTTATTTTTGTTGAATTTGTATCAAATTTTTCTAAATGATATTCGTCACCTATATAACATAAAACAAACAAACCAAAATATTACTAATCTAAATATGAAAGAATGAGAATAACATGATAAATCTCGTTAACTCTCGTTATGCCTGAAATATAACATGATAATTATAAACAAGATAATACGAGAAGACTCGTGTGATCGAATAAATAGATATGGAGACAACGTTCCATTCGTAACCCTCGTTATGCCTGAAAAAATCTCGTTAACTCTCATTTTTATAATTTAAATATGACAATATAAGAATAACAAAATAATACGAGAAGATTCGTGCGATCAAATAAATAGATATGGAGAATTTGCTTCACCCATTTTTTAAACTTTATTTATACTATAAAGCTGTGTACTAATTTGATTTCATAAAAGAGATCATTATATAGACATTAAAAAAACCATGTATTAGCACCACTATTCATGCATGAACAACCACATCAAGTTTTTGTCATTCTTTCAATAGGTATACAGTTTATTAAAACTTATATCATAACGATATCCAAATTTGAATTCGGTTAGATTCACTTTTTTATAATCACAAAAAATGGTTTATTTCAATTACAACCAAATAATAAACAAATACAACGTAATAACAATGTACCTACTTCATATTTGTCTAAACTTTATGTTCATAATATCAGATTTTTAGTATATATATTTATGACACTACAACAAAACATCGTTGATTGCAATGCTATTTGCAACGTCTTGGTTGTGTTGCGAATTTGCAACGCTGTCAAAACGTTGCAAAAGTTAGGAGTAACCATTTTGGTTATTAACCGAATAATCGAATCGAATCGAACCCTATAAAATATAACTGTAACCGAAGTGAACCCGACATAAAAATCGAACGGCTATGATTTTTCTAATCCCGAAAAAACTGAAACCGAATCGATTAAAAAAATAACCGAAAAAACCGATAATTTGTTTGAAAAAATGAGTTTTTTCAACAAAAAACGAATCCGAACCGAACCGAAATTTATATAAAAACCGAATGGTTATGGTTTTTCTATAACCGAAATAACCGAATTCGAGTATAATCGAACCGAACCCGAACTGAAATCCGAAATGATCGCCCCTGGTAAAAGCGTTGTAAGTTTTTTTTTATAAACGGTAAATGTGTATTAATAAAAATAGTTTGTGTACATAACCGGATACGACCGAATACCCTACAAAATGAATACTCATGTGTCTCTAATTAGACACCATATCAGTCAATAAAAAACAACACGTGGAGCAGTTATCAGGGATAGAGAGTAAGATATTACCAATCGGATAGAAGAGCCGAGTCAATCCTACGGGAGGAGCCGAGGAGAGAGAGTATGCAGTTACGGACCATGGCATTTAGTTTACCACAAAGCGAGGCAACAGTCGATGACTCCCCTCTGAAGATCCTTGCGTTTCTCTCCGACCATAACAGGTACATCTAACATTGCAGCAAAATAAGGGTGATAAGACGCCGATTATGGGACTGGACATTTCCTGGGCGACGCATCCAATCCATAGGGGCATGCAAATCTAGAAGCGGCATATTCCAAATGGATCGTGTAACAACCCAGTTTTTCAAAAAAAAAAAAACTTGGACCGTCCGTTCCGGAGAGCCCAGAACGGACGGACCAGACTGTCGGCAGGGACCAAAGTCGCGATTTTCGTCCGGATCCGACCTGTGCGCACTAATTCCGACCAGAAAATCCGACTTTTTGACTTTAAGCGTGATTTGGTCCACCCTGGGCTCGGATTTCTGTCGAAAATCGCCTAATCCGAGCCTTAATTAACCCCTTTTTCCCCTCACTTGTTCTTCACCTTCAAACCCGAAATTCTCTCTCAAGTCCGAAGGATTCACGCGCAAATTCGTTTCTACAGAGCAAGGAGAGCATCACCAAGCTTCCCATTCAACACCCATAGCACGAGCTTAACACGAGGTGAATGAATTCGAGTTTAATTCGGAAGTCTGTTGACATGGGGTTTTGGGTTTTGAGTGATTTCGTGCAAAATTGATGTTTGATTCGTGTTCTCCATGAAATTATATGAATTTGGATGAATTACCCATAGTGAATCATGTATGTTTGAGTGTTTTTGATGAGATCCGAGGACCAGAACATCCGGTCTGAGGTCAGACCGTCCGTTTTAGGTCTGCAGGAGAAAAGGCGAAGTCCAGATGTTGAAGACGAAGTCCAGACCGTCCGGTCTGGACAAGACGGAACGTCCGTTCCGAACCAGCTAGACCGATCGGTCTAGGGACTAGACCGATCGGTCTGAAAAAAAAAGAGAGTAACGGAACCTTAAAATTTCACCATGTGAAAAATTGAAAAACTTGATAAGACGGACCTAATATTAACCCGGCTCAAATTGTGAAAAAGTGAAAAATATAAAATATACCAGAAATACGGACCAGACCGGACCCCACGTAGTCTGGACCCAAAATGACTAACAAGTAAAGTTAAAACCATAGAATGAACCGAACTGGTTTTCTGGGTGGACCGGGACCAAGTAGGTCGTATCGGAGGTACAATACGGTAGTATGAATGGAGATACTCAAAAAAAATATATACATAAATATAAAAGACTACGCAAGCGGAAATGCATGTATAGTAAATAAACTATATAAATGCATGTGATTGGGGTAGCTGGCATGGCACTAGCGTTAATTCGGAAGTATTCGGATTAACGTTTAGCACATGATTGTAGAAACGGGCGTTTGTGATGATTGCACGATGATTGCGAGATTGCGTCCCATCCATGTGTTGGGATATCTACGGGTTCCTAGCATGCGATCATATCGATCTAGGGTTTGGTTTACTAGGTTTCATGCAGCGGAAGAAAGATCTAAACCTAGTCAAACGTCACACGTAACCAAACTCGCAAAACCCGAAAGATCGTGTATATCACCGAGGGAATCGTTACTTACCTCGTTCTCGATGAGACTTGAAGTTTATTTCGATCCGGGGCCTGTTCTAAATCACCAAGAGCTGAAAGTACAGCTCCTCTACACGTATCCACACCGACGGGAAGGATTCCAAACGATTTGGAACGAATCTGCTAGGATTAGTGAAGAAAAGGGTAACTCAAGAGACAAGATCCAATCCCGGGAACAATAGAAATCGAAGAGAACAGCTTCTCTAGGGTTCTAGAGTGTTTTTCTGAGTTTTAGGTCGGCTCTAATTAAGTTTAGACGAAACCCTAAACTTAAATAAGATTAGAAAACCCTAAAAACGAATATTTGGAAACATTCCGGATCCCGGTCCGCCGGACCAGG
>NW_010966177.1:217643-218029 GCF_000463585.1 Tarenaya hassleriana | reverse complement strand
TCGCCAAAGCCTCTGAATACGACGTAGGCTCGTCATGTTCTAACAACATGAGTTCGTCGTTTCCAGTCACAAGAAAACTGTATCTTGCAGGCTCTTGGCGAATTCTACCAGATCTCCGAGGTTCACTAGGAGGTGCTGTCTCAACAACTTGTGATACAGGTTGAACAGTTTCCCAGGTGGAGTCAACTGTGAGACAATCCCACAATCAACCAGATAGTCAGTGAACTCTTGGCTCATATACTCGCCACCTCGATCAGAACGAAGTAACTTGATCGTCTTGCCAAGTTGGTTATGTACCTCATTTCTGAAATTCTTGAACAATTCAAGCGTTTCAGACTTATGTCTCATCAAGTAGACATAACCGTACCTACTGAAATCATCAGTAA
>NW_010966177.1:215970-216801 GCF_000463585.1 Tarenaya hassleriana | reverse complement strand
CTTTCTTGCTCTTGGAACGCTTCCTTTTGTTGGAACTCTTTCCAACCACTAGGACACTTTTCTCGACTTTGATGTTCTGCTCGGCCGATCGCAACATCCCATGTAGTTCGGTCAAGTCCTTCTCCATCCCGTGCATGTTATAGTTCATGACCAACTGGTCAAAACTATGCGGCAGGGATTGGAGAACTAGGTCTACTGCCAATTCACGACTAACCTCCAACCCTAGTCTGTCAAGATCCTCTAGGTAACCCTTCATCTTGAGGATATGAGTACTCACGGGTGAACCATTGGTCATCTTACAGTTGACCAGGTTCTTAAGGACGTTAAATCGTTCGACCCTTGCCTGTTCCTCGAACATAGTCGTGAGATGCTCGATCATCTCGAAGGCATCAGTTCCTTCGAGTTGTTTCTGCAACTCAGCCGACATTGATCCGAGCATCAGGCAGGTCACGTCCAGGTTGTCATTGATGTGCTTATGGTAAGCATCTCTGACATCCCTGGGCGCATAGGCCGCTGGTTCATCCTCTGGAACGGCTTCTTCCAGCACGTAGAGCTTCCGCTCATGCCTGAGAACAATTCTCAGGTTGCGGTACCAGTCAAGAAAGTTTCCACCAGTGAGTCTCTCCCAATCCAGAATGGATCGCATGGAGAGATTAGCCAGATTACCTGCAACAGTCATATTCTACAGAAAAAGACAAAACAAAAGACATAAAACATGCAAGTCGCTTAGTACACATACTAACACAGACAATAGATGCAATATGACAGGCTCCCACTAAGAAAAACACCCCCAATGAGTTTCTAAGTGAGGTAGGATCCATATTTCACATG
>NW_010966177.1:199824-215308 GCF_000463585.1 Tarenaya hassleriana | reverse complement strand
ACCAACTTGGTCAGCTCCGGACCAACTCGGTCCTTTTCCTTGGTCAGTCCGCCGGTCTTAGTCTCGGACCCGTGTTGTTCTCGCCTGGTCCGCCGGACCAACTCTTGGTCCGGGGCTGACCAGCGAGAACTTTGGTCCTCCTGACCAAACACGCGGTCCGGAATCTGATCTGTCTGCTGGTCCGGCTGACCAACTCTTGGTCCGGCTGACCGCAGACAAATCAGATTCGGAACAGATTTTTCGGGCTTCGAAAATTAGGGTTTTGTCCCGGTTTCGACGCACCGTTAACCCGTCCAGACTCCATACCATCCATGCATCATTCAACAATCACAAATATCATTAAACATGCATAGATTCAATGATTACATGCAATTTAACGATTAACTCATGCAATCATGCAACAAGCACGACGATATACAGGTAACCAGGCTCTGATACCACTGTTGGGATATCTACGGGTTCCTAGCATGCGATCATATCGATCTAGGGTTTGGTTTACTAGGTTTCATGCAGCGGAAGAAAGATCTAAACCTAGTCAAACGTCACACGCAACCAAACTCGCAAAACCCGAAAGATCGTGTATATCACCGAGGGAATCGTTACTTACCTCGTTCTCGATGAGACTTGAAGTTTATTTCGATCCGGGGCCTGTTCTAAATCACCAAGAGCTGAAAGTACAGCTCCTCTACACGTATCCACACCGACGGAAAGGATTCCAAACGATTTGGAACGAATCTACTAGGATTAGTGAAGAAAAGGGTAACTCAAGAGACGAGATCCAATCCCGAGACAATAGAAATCCAAGAGAACAGCTTCTCTAGGGTCCTAGGGTGTTTCTCTGAGTTTTAGGTCGGCTCTCTTTAAGTTTGGACGAAATCCCAAACTTAAATAAGATTAGAAAACCCTAAAACAAATTTTGGAAATATTCTGGATCCCGGTCCGCCGGACCAGGAGCTTGGTCCGGCGGAATACGCTTAGTCCGAGGCCCACGGACCGGCTGACCTGAAGGCTTGGTCCGGCGGACCACGTGTGGTCAGCTCCGGACCAAGACCCTTCTTGGTCAGCTCGGTCCGACTTGTCATTTCTCGGTCCGCCTGTCCCAGAATCTGGTCAGCGGCTGACCAAATCTTGGTCAGCCGGACCAGGTCTGGACAGATGACCGCGGACCGAGCTTCCGGACCTCCCGGACTGACCAAACTTGGTCCGGGGCTGACCAAACTTGGTCAGCTCCGGACCAACGCACTGAAAACTCCTTTTCATGCTTGTTTCGGTCAAATCTCGTTTCCATTCTTCGTATTCTTCACGTATAAGTCCATCCCTATTGGTGTGTGACCCTGTAGGCCCATTCTAAGTGGTAGTGACTTTAGGAACCTTTCCCGAACCACAAGTCATGGTTAGCCTCTAGCAAGACGCCATGACCACCCATTTAGAATTGAGTTAGAGGTGATCTAACCAAGGCATTAACAGCTCGAATTCTGATCCTTTGTCTCACAATATCATAAGTTGAACAAGGGCATGGTTTGAGCCACCCTTCAAGTTCAACCGCTTTCTCGTCTTGGTAAATCGACTAGTAAAATAGATGCAACTTCATCTATAGCGTGGCCACGCGTTTTCATAGTCCGACTTCCACGAGAGGGCCCAGCGATATCTCTCCTGTTAAGGAGATGACAAGTCCCATATTGCATGTCTACTATCTCCATATGATTCGTGAACGTATCTGATCAACGCCGTTATAATCATCCGGTTAAAGACGACGTTTGACGCAGTCAAGACACGCCACTCCTCATATCAGATACTCTAGACATCTCAGGTATGAGGATCCATAAACGAACCGCTGTATGAGATTCAAGTCATGACTCTGTCCATGTGACAATCTCATGCGGGTCATCCAGTCACTCGTACACAACGAGTACCCATGATTGTGACATGCATCCAATGCATCGATCACACCTCATGCTAGTCTTAATTCAACATTGTATGATATAATCGCGCCAACGTCCGAACGATAGGACGGTTATGGGCACCCCGATGACTTGCGTGGATAGCCGATTGGGGTCGGTACTATTGCGTGACGAGGAACATACGGTTCTTGGAACCGCGCCAACGTTTCCGTTAGCGACGGATCGGACCCCGGGATATGAGTATCCCGAGGATGAGGGCATCACACATACCTGAGATTCGGGTAGATTGGGGTCTCCCGAGGAGGTGGTACGAACTTACTCTGCCAGGTTCGGGCCCGAACCTGACAAGTATTTCCGCGGCGGATGGTCGGCGAGGGAGAGTTGCAGCGATGGGCTCTCTCGTTATAGTCGATGGCGTCGGTTGTAGCCGACGTCTGGTGAGCTCCGGTACTGAGAGGTGACATCAATGCTAGAGTTAGGTGACACGTCTAGTATCGAGAGGTGACATCGATGCTAGGGTGGGGTGATGTGTTCGGGAGGAGAAAAATATATTTATGCCAGATCCGAGTGGTTGCGAAGTAGATGGATTCCGAGGAGAGAGATGGTTGTGCTATGCACATGGGGAGTACATTACCTACGCATGGTGCGCGTAGAGACGATTTGACGGACTCTTTCCTGCGACTTGTCGTACGGACTTGATTATGATTGCTGCATGCTTATTGTGATTCCATGTTTCATTCCTGTTTATTAGAATACTAGTATATATATATATGTATTTGCTTTCCCTGGCACCATGAGAATAGAACTCCGGGTTACGTCCGAGTTCACTCTCTAAGCAATTAGCTTAGGACGTTGTTACGCAACGTTTCAGGTCGCGAGCAGCAGTAGCCGAGGAGCGGACGTCAGAGACTTGGGCGACCTGCCGTTTGATCATGTATAATTATTTCCTATGGTACATTTAACTTTAGGGGAAAAACGGTTTTGTGTTATGTCGGTGGTAGACTTTTACGGTTTGTAATAATTTCATCACTACCACTCGTTATATATAATTATCTCTGGGATAATGTACCGTATATGTATGTATGAATGTTTTCCTTCCGCTGACTCTGAAAAGAAAAGTTTTAAATTCCCGCGGATTTTCAGAAATTGAGTTTTTATTTTAGTTGTCCATGTGACGCAACTCGTATTGCGGGGTGCGGGTTTCGGGTGTTACAGCGTTGGTATCAGAGCAGTTCCTTCCACGGGGAAAGGATGTGCTCGTGTTTTCACTGGAATTTGGGAATGGGTAAAAATGATTTTTAAAGATTTTATAAAAATCCAAGCATGATCACCAGGTCCCAATACTAAATAAAAGTTTCTTGTCCGCAGTAGTTATGTCTCCGCGACGTGCGGCACCTGCGCAACGACCTCAAGGACCGAGGGCAGCTCCGCCGAATAACGACATGGCGGAAATACAACGCGAATTCGCATTTTTCCAAGGGAACGTCTGGCAATTCATACGAGGTTGCATGCCACCACCACCGCCACCGCCTGTTGCTCCACCTGCGGCAAGGCCGGAGGGAGGTTTACCACCACCACCACCGATGCCTGCACCCCAGGGGATCCCAGGGCAAGTCGTAGTGGACTACTTGCCGTTCGTCAAGGAACTCCGAGCCTTGGCCACTCCGGAGTTTGAGGGTTCTCTTAGTCCGGAGGCAGCAGAAGACTGGATGATCAAGATCACCCATCACTTCAACTATATCAGGTGCCCGCTGGAGTACCGCACTGAGTTAGCGAGCCATCATCTGCGCGGCTCGCCATTGGTGGGAGGAAGTTGTACATGAGGCTCCTGCAGGACACCAATTCTCGTGGGAAGAGTTCCGGGCGGAGTTCGAGCAGAAGTACTACCGGAGGCAAGATCAGGGTCACCGTATTACGGAATTCCTTCGTCTTGAACAGGGTAATATGACTGTTCGAGAGTACGAAGCGGATTTCAACTGACTGTTGAAGTATGGAGGCCACCTAGTGCCAACCGAGGAGTACAAGATCCAGAAATTCATTGCTGGGTTACGTGCTTCTCTCAGGAGGAGAATTGAGTGCCATGAGTATCCTACGTTGAGTCGGTACATCAACCAACTCGACAAGGTGGAACGCAGTGAGAAGGAGAAGATGGAAGCTCAGATGCAAGACCGTAGTCCATACAGGAGGGTGCCAGTCAACCGTCCCCCGGTGAGAGTTGGGCAGACAAGTCAACCCCGCGACAAGGGGAAGGCTCCGGCGTTTCGCCCCACGACCCCGACCCAACCACTACGGTATAGGAGGCCCTGTGCTAAGTGTGGTCGAGACCATACTGGAACTTGTGGAAACACCATGTCGTGCTACCGTTGCGGTCAACCAGGGCATTTTGCTGCGAGATGCACTGCGAACATATCTCCTCAAACCAACAACAAGCCACCGCGTCCAGCACAGAAGAGATCGGGTGTTGTTCCGAGAGTTTATGCTCTCACAGCGGAGGAGGATGTCCAGGAGGAGCCATACAATGTAGAGGAGCCATTTGCTGCAGAGCCATTGACCACCTACGAGGCCACTGATGAAGAGTATCTGGAGGAGGCTGATGTTGCCGCTAGGGGTGGGCGTTTCGAACGGTTTGGTTCGGGAACGGTTTATTCGGTATTATAAAATTTGTATCAAATTAGTACAGTATATTATTCAGTTTGTTTCGGTTCGGTATTATGATGGTTCGGGACGAAACGATACTAATAAATAAATACCAAATAAGAACCGAAATAAAGACGGTTCGGAACGGTTCGGGATGGTTCGGGACGATTTATAACATATTTATAATTCATATAGTATAAAAATAAAAAAATCCAACATAATAATTTTAGACAACAAAATAAAAGTTTTGAACTTGATATAACCGTAAAAAAATTTAACAAAATAATTTTGAAATTTTCTATAAATATGATCAAAACTTTAAATTACGCTTTAAAACTCATATTATATATGTAGAAATCAATCCTTTTTACCAATAAAGTAAAGTGTCTCCAATATAAAAAATATATATACATAAAAAGAGATAAAAATAAAATATTTATAAAGTAAAATATAGACAACTTACTATTAAATATAATCAAAGTTAATAAAAACAAAATTTATTGAATTTTGGTAATGCTCAACAAAATAAATAAACTATTAATATTTATTAATTATCATAATTAATTATTAATATTAAATTTTTTTTAATTAAAAAATAAAAATACCGAAATACTGTTCGGTATTTTCCGAACCGTTCCCGAACCATTCGGTATCTTAAATCTTGTACCGTTCGGTATTTTTATATAATACCGAACCGAACCATTCCCGAATTAATCGGTTCGGTACGGTTCGGGACTAGATTTCCGAACCGAATTTCCCACCCCTAGTTGCCGCTATCACAGGTATCATTTGCATACACCATGTTGCATGCGTCACTTTGTTTGACACATGAGCTACACATAGCTTCTTGAGTGAGAAAAAGGCAGGAGAGTTGTCAATCATGGAGATCGATACGACTACACCTTTTACGGTGTGTACACCTGCGGGACAGACTCTTTCAGTACAGGAGATTTTGCATTGCATGCCCTTGACTCTCTGTGAGAGGATGTTGACTGCATATCTTATCGTCGTACCTATCCGGGGTTACGACCTAATACTGAGAATGGATTGGTTATCGAAACATCAAGCCCAGATTGACTGTCGCCAGCGAACTATCTGGTTCACTGAGGAGGGTGGAGGATTTGAGTTCGTTGGAAACAGATCACGGAAGGTGTATCCCATTATATCAGCTCTGAAGGCTAACAAAATGATCGAGAAAGGAAATGAAGCCTTCCCGGTTGTAATCATAGTATCGAAGAAGCAGAGGCAAGGCTGGAAGATACTGCTGTGGTTCGGGAATTTCCCGATGTGTTTTCTGATGAACTACCCGGACTACCACCAGAACGGGAGGTAGACTTCTCCATTGAGGTTGTGCCAGGAACGGAGCCAATATCTAAAACTCCCTATCGGATGGCTCCGACAGAAATGGCAGAACTGAAGAAGCAGTTGAACGAATTAATGGAGACAGGATTCATCCGATCGAGCGTATCACCATGGGGAGCACCGGTGTTATTTGTGAAGAAGAAGGATGGTAGTATGCGACTCTGCATCGACTACCGAGGCCTTAATCAAGTGACCATCAAGAATCGGTACCCCTTGCCGAGAATTGATAAGCTGCTTGACCAATTGCAAGGAGCGAAGTGGTTTTCTAAGATCGACCTACGTTCTGGGTATTATCAGATTCGTGTAAAGGCTGAGGATATTCAGAAGACTGCCTTTCAAACGAGGTACGATCACTTTGAATTCGTGGTCATGCCATTCGGGTTGACGAATGCTCTAGCAGTTTTCATGCAGCTAATGCACCGCGTGTTCATGGATTATCTCGATGAGTTCGTCATAATCTTTATTGATGATCTCTTGATATATTCATCGAACCAGCAGACGCATGAAGAACACTTGCGGAAAATCTTTTGGCGATTGAGAGATAATCAACTATACGCTAAATTCAGCAAGTGTGGGTTTTGTTTGCAAGAAATCGGATTCCTGGGTCACGTCGTTTCGGCGCAAGGCATCCAGGTTGATCTGGCAAAGATCGAGGTAGTAATGGATTGGAAGACGCCCACCAATGCGACCGAAATTCGAAGTTTCTTGGGTTTAGCAGGCTATTACCGACGTTTCGTAGAAGGATTCGCTAAACTGGCAAAGCCAATGACGAAGTTGACGGGAAAGAATGTACGCTTCGAATGGACAGAGGATTGTGAGAAGAGTTTCATGGAACTAAAGAAGAGGTTGACCACTGCACCCATTTTGGTGTTACCTCACCCAGGTATTCTGTACGACGTGTAGACAGATGCATCGAGGCAAGGATTGGTGTGTGTTTTAATGCAAGAAGGACATGTGATAACGTATGCATCCAGACAGTTGAAAAGACACGAGGAGAACTATCCGACTCATGATCTGGAACTAGCCACGATAATCCACGCTCTGAAATTTTGGAGATCTTATCATTATGGTGAGAATGTTAAACTCAACACCGATCACAAGAGTTTAACCCATGTCATCTCGCAGAAAGATCTGAACCTCCGACAAAGACATTGGCTAGAACTGATGGCTGATTATGACCTGGAAATTGCTTACCATCCGGGTAAAGCAAATTTTGTAGCTGATGCATTGAGTCGAAAGAAGATACTATCTGCTATCATAGTATTGTCCTCATCACAGGAGAATATAGCAGAGTTGTCGGCTATATTGGATCATTTGACGGTTGCAGAGGACGAACAGTTCCCAGATCGGAGAGCACGGGTAATTTCAGAGCAGCGCAATGACCCAGAACTCATGAAGTACATACAGGAGATTGAGCGATATCACGAGAAAGGATATTAATTGGATGACGCTCAGGCATTGAGACTGCATAACCGACTTTGTGTACTAGATAACGGTGAACTAAGACGGAAAATCTTGCAAGAAGCTCATAAATCCAGATTGGCGATTCATCCAGGAGCCAGCAAGATGTATCGAGGTTTACGACAGTGGTATACATGGCCTGACATCAAGAAAGACGTTGCAGATTTTGTTACGCAATGTCTGACGTATCAGCAAGTGAAGGCTGAACGACAAATGCTTGGAGGAAAATTGCAACCATTAGAGATTCCAGAGTGGAAGTGGGACTATATAGCAATGGGTTTCGTGGTTGGATTGCCAACAACTCCGACGAAGAAGAATGCAAGTTGGGTGGTTGTGGACCGATTAACCAAATCGGCACATTTTATACCGATATGACAAGAGTAACAGTTGAGAGATTGGCACAGATCTATGTGGATGAGATCGTCCGACTACATGGAGTGCCGAGTGAAATTATCTCTGACAGAGATCCTCACTTGACTTCGAGACTGTGGAATGCTATACATGATGCAATGGGAACGAAGTTGAAGATGAGTACGACATACCACCCACAGACAGATGGACAGTCGGAACGGACTATTCAAACGCTCGAGGATATGTTGAGAGCGTGTATTCTAGATTGGGGAATTCTGTGGGATCGACACCTAATGTTGTGCGAATTTGCGTACAACAATAGTTTTCATGCCAGTATCGGTATGCCACCTTATGAGGCACTGTATGGGCGACATTGTAAGACACCACTATGTTGGACGAAAATCGGAGAACGACGAAACTTTGGGCCTGAAATTGTAGAGGAAACGACTGAGGTTATCCGAAATATCAAGGTTAACCTGAAAGTCGCCCAAGACCGTCAGAAGTCCTACACAGATAAACGGAGACGGGATTTCCAACTGGAAGTGGGCGATCAAGTATTCCTTCGAGTACAGACGATTAAAGGGCACGCAAGGTTCGGTAAAATGGGGAAGCTCAAGCCTCGTTATATTGGGTCGTATCCAGTAATTAGGAAAGTGGGAGTAGTGGCGTATCGAGTGGAGTTACCGGCAAAACTCGGCGACATACATGATGTATTCCACGTGTCCATGTTACTGAAATACGTGGCAGATCCATCCCACATCTTACGGCCCCAAGAGATTGAGGTTACCCATAATGTTCACTTTCGTGATAAGCCGCTACAAATCGTGGACTACAAGATGAAGCAGTTGCGGAATAAGGAGATTCCCTTAGTCAAAGTCTTGTGGCGGAGTCAAAGAGTCTCCGACATGACGTGGGAATCGGAGAAAGAGATGCGCGATCATTATCCCCATCTATTTGATACATAACTTTCAACTTAAGTTCGTTTGAATTCGAGGACGAATTCACTTTAAGGGAGATAGATTGTAACAACCCAGTTTTTCAAAAAAAAAACTCGGACCGTCCGTTCCGGAGAGTTGATGTCGTAAATCTAGGTGTAGAAATATGATCAAGTAATAATATTCCTAGACTCAACAATTAACCGCAAGTGTACGGATCGTGTGTAGTAGATAGGGTCGAACACAGGGACAAGTAAAAAACAGAATAAAATCTAAATCCAAGTCTAAATCTAGAGAAAATAATATGAGTGTGAGAGTGTAACAAAGCAAACGATAAAACGACTGTAAACTATGAATGATGAACACTGCAGGCTTCGGGATTACTTTACATGCAAGGATCTTTCAAAAGATGCAAACTTAATGGTTTATCTATCCAGTTCAGGAAATTCAAGCTCTAAGGTAGAGATCAACTCTTCCAAGTCTAATCTCACTATCCAGGTTTAATCCTACCAATCTCCCGATTCGATAGTCTAAAACTCTGGATGCATGAACGAACGCTATCATAATTCCTAGACAAATACCCATCTTCCAATGCGATACCTGTTCTATTTATTGAATTAGTTCCAGGTTAGAATCCCATATGTCTATGTGAATTAAAACTCTAAGTTCATTCAACCAAGTGGCCAACGAGATCAAAAGCATTAAGAACAATTCAATAAACTGAATGGAATAAACAAATCCAAAAGTCTGGAATTAAAAACCAAAGATCCCTACATAGCAAATCCTTAACCTACAGCTATGGGACTACTCGCTAAACATCGAGACGTCGGGGTTCATATCAATACAACAAAACATCGTAAAATAGAAGAAAGGAAGAATGCTTAGTCGATTTTCCGGCTTCGTAATCTCCGTCTTCTACTCTGATCTCTTGCCTCTTGATAATCTCCCTCTTCTTATGTGCTCTAGGGTGTGTTTTCTATCAAAAGTATGAATGTTTTTCGACCTTGGGGGCTAACCCTAGTTATCTCCTCTTTCTTTTGGGAAAATTTGGAAAATTTCCAGATTTTAAGTTACCCGATTGTGTCTACATAAGTGACACGATCGTGTGACTTTGTAGTTTTGACGGGCTTCACGAATTTGCTCATAACTTCGTGTTCCGACATTGGATTTTGGTGATCTTGGCGTCTATGCGTAGATATCGAAGAGAGCTTTTCAATGGTGTAGAGAATGCATGATTTGGACTTGTAGAATGAAAGTTATCGGACTTGCAAGATCTGATATTTTCTGAGCTTCACGTTTTTCCTGGAGACACTCCAAATGTTCCAGTTTCATCCGTGATGTTCCGAAACCCATGTTTTCCACTCTTTTTGCTCTTTTTATGCATGTAAACCTGTTTAAATACCAAAGAACATAATCATGCAATATCGAAGCCAAATGTGCCCTAGAAAGCCTACAAATATGTAAAATAGAGTGAAATATGCTAGACATCCTATATCAAAACGTCACCCAAAATATGTGTTATCAAACTCCCCCAGACTTAAACCTTTGCTCGTCCTCGAGCAAATTCTCTGTGAAAAACGGTCTGAAAAAGGAGGGTGAGACAATGACATAACTCAAAATGATAATCGAGAGCGAAACCTCTATCCGACCTAGATCCCCGTGAACAATGATCAAGTCTTCTAGTATGATCTCCCTCTCTAAAGGGTAATCTTTCCTAGCCATGGGATCTATACCGTTATCTAGAACCAAATCAAGGATTTCAATCATCTATCAATCATGTTTCTCGAACCTATTACACCATTCTACCTAATCGTATCTAGTCTACGCTTTCGGCATTCATTCTTTTTCTCTTTCTCTCCTTTTTTCTTTCATCTAGCTAGACTTTCTTTCTTTTTTTTCTTTTGCTAGCATCTCGGGTTCCTAGGACGTTGAAGTTGAAGGGTTCCTAATCAATTTTGTTTTCGATTTTGTTTATTGGATAACCCAACCCACAACTTAGACCCGAACCATCAAATCGATGCACTCATATCCTCGAACGATTTTCGTTGACGAGATAATGACAGCGGAGTGTCGAGATGCTCACTATCTTTTTCTGCACATGAAGAAATAAGAATGCATTTGATAACAAACATTACCGATTTCAGCAAACATGAGAAAGATTCTTATATAAACTTCTACTTGGCTAGACAACATCGGTCCATGGGTTCCAACCAACGATTTCTATCCCACAAGCTATTCTAGACAATCCTAAAGGTCAAGCAATCAATACAACAAAACATAACCACGTTCAACGGATCACAATGTTTTCAGGACGTTTCTACTCTCTCATGCCATAGATCATCACATCAATGCTCGAAACGGTTTTATGCACGTGATTTTATATGTCCTAAACACTATATGAGAATGCACAATCCTAACAACAAACTATATGATCCTAATGCATCCTATATGCACATGCAACTAAAAAGTGAAAATAAAACACAAAAATGCATGCAACACTACTCTATATGGATATGGTTTGGCGTTAGACGAATCCTCCCCCAGACTTGAACTGGACACCGTCCTCGGTGTCAATTCTCGTCTAGTAGAGGCAACCAATAAGATGAGCCAAAGAGAAGCAAATCAAAAAGGAAAAAGAATACTTAGCTCGCGATGTTCGTTCACTTGCCCTTAAGTCTGCCTACATCAATCACATAGCTAGCTTCCTCGCCTCCTCAGTAGCTCCTCATTAGAACTCAACCTGGTGATAAGAGACATAAACCAATATCCGATGCAAAAAGAAAAGAAAGAAAAGAAAAACTAACCTGAGACCTCGGGTTGCCGCCCGGAAGCGCTTGTTTAAGGTCACTAGCTTGACCGAACCTTCTCAACTACCATACGGGTCTAAGAGGCGAAGATTATCAATCTTTCACCAACCTGGATCATGAAGTATAGGAGCATAATGGTCTGATAGGGTGAGATGGGTCGTGAATGCCCATGTGAGGTGAAAACGAGTCATGTGGCTGATTAAGGTCTTGACACGATCGTGTGGAAAGGGGAGACCCGATCGGGTGAGTCATCTGTAACTTTGAGCTTCGGATCAGTGCTGGGACACGATCGTGTTGCGCAGTAGACACGATCGGGTCAACTTCATGTGTCTCTCGTTTTTGGATCAAGGATGAGACATGATCGTGTGGTTGGGATGACACGATCGGGTCAAATGCGTGTATCTTTTGGTTCTAGGTAGGTGATGAGACACGATCGTGTGTCGGGGATGACACGATCGGGTCAGAC
This sequence comes from Tarenaya hassleriana, assembly GCF_000463585.1. Lineage (NCBI taxonomy): Eukaryota > Viridiplantae > Streptophyta > Magnoliopsida > Brassicales > Cleomaceae > Tarenaya > Tarenaya hassleriana. Next base: position 203,388 of record NW_010966177.1, on the reverse strand, counting down.
TGCTGAATTTTTTCGGAAGTTGATGTACCGTTAACACGATCGTGTTGCAAAAGGGACACGATTGGGTCAGATGGCTGATTCGCGCATACAACATTGCGACTTTGGACATGATCGTGTGAAGAGCTAGACACGATTGTGTCTGTAGATGACGGTTGCTTTAGATTTTTGTCCAGAGTAAATTGTACCATCTCATCGCCAATCTTCATAGTGAGTCGACCTGCTCGAACATGAATGATAGCATCTACAGTGTTAAGGAATGGACGACCAAGAATTATAAGTACTTTAGAGTCTTCGTCCATGTCGAGAACCACGAAGTCAACTGGGATATAGAAGTTCCCAACTTTCAGTGGCACATCTTCAAGTATCCCGGCAGGGTATTTAACGGAACGATCGACAAGTTGAAGAGACATTCTAGTGGGCTTTAGCTCACCCACATTCAGCTTCTACGCATAGACACCAAGATCGCACAAATCCGACATTGGAGCAGAAAGTTATGAGCAAATCTGTCAAGCATGTTCGAGTTGAAGAATCGACACAGACCGTGTTACATTCGACACGGCCGTGTTGTGTCCGTGCTGAAAAAAGTGAAGTTTTGCTCAGAGAATTGACACGGACCGTGTTGTCATTCGACACGGCCGTGTTGATTCAAACTCGCCCGTGTTCAGCCCATGTCTAAAGTGCAGATTTTTAACACAGAATTGACACGGACCGTGTTGCATTCAACACGGCCGTGTTGCGTTACGGAAAAACTTCCTATTTTGCATCTAAACTTCCGTTTTCAGCAAAGGAAGAAGCCCAGCTGCCAAACAAATAAATAGGAGACGTCTTGTGCTTCAGAAAATCATCGAGAGATTACAGTAGAAGCCAGAGAACTCGAGAGAGAATCAAGACGGACACTACAAAAAACACTCCATTTTTCGACGGAAATATCCGTCGCACAAAACAGAAAATTCCGTCGGTATTTTCAGTTTGCGACGGATTTCGACGGAATAAGTTCCGTCCGGTAATGGTTGTCGCAAACACATCCCGGTCGTGAATCCGTCGCATATTTGCGACGGAAAAACCCGTCGTAATTCAGTCGTTTTTTAGCGACGGAATATTCCGCCGGTAAACGCGACGGACTAACCGTCGCAATCTAGTCGATATGACCGACGAAAACTCCGTCGTTTTTCCATGGTAAACGCGACGGAAATTCCGTCGTTCATTCGTCGCTCTAACCGACGGAATTTCCGTCGTATTTCCGTCGGATAATGCGACGGATCATCTATCGCATAATAGTCGCAAAGAGGGACGGGAGGATTGGTCAGATAATAGTCGCAAATTAGCGACGGTTGTAACGACGGATAGTTCAGTCGCAGCATCGACGAGCGACGGAAGATATCCGTCGGATTTTTTCCGTATGCGACGGAAAAATCCGTCGCAGAAGAAATTTTTTTCGAAAAAAAAATAAAAAATTTCGTTTTAAAAAATAATTATACATATGAAAATTGTTTTATATATTACAAATTGAAAAAAAAACCGAAATTGTTTTATATATTACAAAACTGAAATCTAACGAAATAAATTGTCCGGAAAATCATCGAGATTTTGGGGATGTTGCTCGTCTTGATGAACCGATGGATCGGGATTGACGGCGGGACTCGGAGCAGACGAACCGGCGGAATCGGTCGGAGGCATAAAACGTTGCATCATCTCCTCTAACCGAGCGATCTTCGCCTGAGCTGCATCAAACTGAGCAATCTTCTCCCGAGCAGCTACAAGTTCCGCAGAAGTCTCCTCGTGTTTTCTCTTCAGCTCCTCGACTTCACGCGTCAGAGATACATGACGTACCACAGACGACGAAGATGCGTCACCACCCCCGAGCTGACTCGCCAACGCACCAATCCCGTAAATCCGACCTTTCGCATCGGGAGGAACGACCTTCAAAACAATATGTAAATAATATTTAAACTCTAACATGTTATATTATTTAAAATATAAAAATTACCTCGAGATACAAGCTGTTGATTTCCTGCGGAGTCAATTGCGTTGAACCGCTGCTCTCGTCCATCGTCATTCGATCGGTAATCTTCGATTGAATGGCCTCTTCAATTTCTTGGGCACGATGATCTACGTACGTCCCATCCGATCGACGATGCGTGTCTTGTAAGACACGCAGAGCAGACGGTTGAACGCCTTCTTTCTCGGCCTAAACAAGTTATACAAAAATATTAGTAAAATTTAAAAACAAATAAATCAATTTTCACAAAATACTTACAATATTGAGAGCAACTTTAGCAAACGATCTTCTCCCCGCAGTGTGAGTTCCTGGGGCACGGTCGGAAGCAGACTTCGCCTTTCGATTCGTCGATGCGATCCGACTCTTCTCTTGAGATTCCTCTGAATCCCATATTACCTCCAGCTGCGCCCAGATGTCTAAACTAATCCAGTCCGGCTTCTTCCGCAAGAATTTCAACCTATAAAGGTTATCTCGCAATCTCGCACCGAGACAATCCTTCCACGCACGATGGACGATATCATGCACAGAAGGATCCCAGTAATAAGATTGCTTTAAACAATATGTGTTAGTTATTTAATACTAAAAAAGATATATTAAACAAAAAACGAACAAGTTAAGACAATACCGCAAAAGCAGCAAACCATCGTGCCAAGACATCTTGCGGGACCCGAGAGATGCTACGCCATGGGCCATGATAATCAGAACGGTAGATCGTTTTGATACTCTCAACCAACTGATCATTCCGATCAAACCTATGATATTCAAAAACATTAATTAAGTTGAACGATGGACGATTTTGATCGGAAACGAAAGTGGTGTTAGAATATACTTACCACAACGCTCCATCAACCGAATCAGGATTGATACAAGGTTGTTGTCGTCGACTCTCTGATGCCAGGATCTCTCTAAGAGAGATCCCAGCATAAACAGAGCGATGGTCGGAACCTCCGGCCTCAAATGAAGCCTGGGGAGTACCCTGGCCAGTGAAACGTTGATCCAACTGCAGTGGATCAGGGGTTCGTTGACTTTGGATCGCTGGTGATCCAACACCACGACCACGGAATCGAGTGTTGTTCCCGCTATGACTACCAGAACGAGAACTCGAACCACGTCTTTCGTGACTCATCTACAAAGTGGGTTAGAATTTCGTATCAAATACGTAAAAAAACTCTAAACCCCAAACGAAACCCCAAACGAAACCCCAAATACTAACCCTAACCCTAAACCCACCCTAAACCCCAAATACTAACCCTAACCCTAAAACCCAAATAGTAACCCTAAACCCTAAACCCCACCCTAAACCCCAAATACTAACCCTAACCCTAAACCCCAAACGAAACCCCAAACGAAACCCCAAATACTAACCCTAACCCTAAACCCCAAATACTAACCCTAACCCTAAACCCCAAACGAAACCCCAAATACTAACCCTAACCCTAAACCCCACCCTAAACCCCAAGTACTAACCCTAACCCTAAACCCCAAACCCTAAACCCTAACCCTAAACCCCAAATACTAACCCTAACCCTAAACCCCAAATACTAACCCTAACCCTAAACCCCAAA
>NW_010966177.1:176863-196234 GCF_000463585.1 Tarenaya hassleriana | reverse complement strand
CAATCTTCCAGTCTTTCAAATAGTATTTCATCACCTGTAAGCTCAAGCGGAGCAGTGTCATTTACGACCCTATTCTTACGAAAATTCTTCTTGTTACGCCGTAACACATGATTGCTCGGGAGAAAACGACGATGACAATCAAACCAGCACATCTTTCTCCCGTTCTGCAACCAAAATGAATCAGTCTCATCCGTGCAATAAGGACAAGCTAGCCGCCCATGTGTTGTCCAGCCAGACAACATTGAATACGCTGGAAAATCACTGATGGTCCACATCAATACGGCACGAAGTAAGAAATTTTGCATAGACACATCATATGCCTCGACACCAATGAGTCACAAATTGGTCAACTCTTCAATAAGCGGCTGAAGAAACACATCTAGACTTTTTCTAGGATGTTTAGGCCCCGGCACTAATATCGATAGGAATAAAAACTCTCTATTCATACACATGTCCGGAGGCAAATTGTACGGTGTCAGAATCACCGGCCACAGAGAGTAATTCGGACCAGACATTCCAAATGGATTAAACCCATCCGTACATATACATTTCTAGACTCGCTTGCGAAATCAGGAAATACCTGTTGAAAATGTTTCCAAGCCAATCCATCAGATGGATGATGCATTTCTCCTTCTGGAGTACAATGTTCCGCGTGCCAGCGCATATGTGATGCAGTCTTCTCGGATTGATATAACCGCTTTAATCGATCCGTTAATGGCATATAAAACATTCTTTTAAAAGGAATTAACTTGCCTTTTCTTGATGATTTTCGTCGTGGTCGGTATCTGTCTTTGCCGTAGAACCGACATTGCATCAGATCTGAATCGTCTTTCCAGAAAATCATACAGTTGTTCTCGCACACATCAATCTTCTGATACGGTAAACCCAACGTCCGCATTAAACTCTTAGTTTCATAATAAGATTCAGGTGCAGTGTTACCTTCTGGGAGATAATGTTTAAACATCTGGGTGAAACCGTCCATACACCTTTCTGGAAGATTATAATCTGTCTTCATATTCATCAACTGTGAAGATAATGATAACCTTGAAAGACCTTCGACGCATCCATCGTATATCGCCGTATTCGCCGTATGAAGCATACCATAAAACCTTTTTGCTTCTACGTTGGGTTCCTCCTCCATGTGGGGCGATGGAACAATGTTGGGAAATGCATCACTCACCATTTCCGTGTATGGATTCCTTATTTCTTCTCCAAATGTCATCTCCGACGTCGTATTATTGATTTCTTCATATCCAACCATATGTACATCTTGTGATGATGATGTATCATAGGTTTCTCCATGTGCAAGCCAAACAAAATAATTCGGCATGAAACCTTTACGATATAAGTGATTCCACACTTCACTCAAACTCCGCCATTTTTTATTCTGGCACTTTACACACGGACAAGGCAGCTTTTCGCTCTCCAAATACGACTGATTTGACGTGGCAAACGACATAAAATTTTGCAATCCTTCTTCATATTGCTTTGAGATTTGATTCGTAATAGAATCAATTCTTTCATACATCCATTGTCGAGAATAAAACGACATTTTTCTTTTGACACTTTCTATTTTTTTTTCTCTTTGGTAAAGAGACTACATGCCGCGGCTGTTAAATAGAGTTCGAACGTGCGACGGAAATGCGACGGAAATGCGACGGACTCCAATATTGCGACGGACGCACAACAGAATGCGACGGAATTAGGTCAAAACGAATAAAACGTGTTTAACTACCTGCGACGCACCGAATCCGTCGCAGTCCCGACGGAAATGTCTGTCCCCATCCGTCGCTATGTTTGTGCGACGCAATATATCCGTCCCACTCCGTCGCATAATTTTCCGACGAAAGTTCGGTCGCAAATATCGGTCGCAGTCCGTCGCAATCCGTCTGACAAAATTACCGACGGAAATATTCGTCGGTTGTTGTCGAAATTTTTCGACGGATTGAGCGACGGGTTACGACGGATGCAAATCCGTCCCATTACCGTCGTTGTCCGTCGCAAATATCTAGCGCGACGGAATTTCCGTCGCATAGTCCGTCGGTATATACAGTTTTTCTTGTAGTGGGAGTTTCCCGAAAGCAGAGATTGAAGAACCGTCGTCGAGAGATCGCTGCGAGTTTCTTCTCTAACTGTTCTCCATGTTTCTCTTTATTGATTTGAACTCGTTTGTTGTTATGGGTAGTGAGTAGTCGTTTCACTGTAGCTAGGGATTTAACCTTGTAGGGATTTGTTTGGTTTTTATTTTCCGAGACTACGTTATCGATACTCTTCGGTTTAATTGAATTGAGTTTATTGCTTTTGATCTTCTTGGCCAGTTGATTGATTGATTTTAGATTCTGAATTGCAACGAGAGTTGAGATTAGATTCGGAACGAATTCATTGAATGAATTGATTAAGACTATTGAGAGATAGGTTAATCGGTTTAGGAACTGTGATAGTGATCGTTAATGCATTTGATATTTTAATCTATTAGGTTGAGAGATCGATAGGTTAAATTATTGGATAGTGGATTTAGGACTTGAGAGAGCCAAATCTGATATTAGAACTTGAGATCCCCGATTAGAGTTCGATATTCGTAGATTCTCCATCCTTAGAAACAATCCCTGCGCATTAAGGTTATCCCGAAACTACGGTGGTTTATTTATCTGATTTTACTTAGTTAGTTTATTGCTTTATTTTCGATATTCACATACTTCATTCCATATTTCCTGATCTAATTCTTGGTCGAGTCTTGTTCCTTAGAAACAATCCCTGCGCATTAAGGTTATCCCGAAACTACGGTGGTTTATCTATCTAGTTCTACAGTTGATCCGTATCCTTACGGTATTCGCTGTATCTAGGTTTTTATCACTTAAGCATTAGTTTTGGTCAGGATGTCCTTCAGATCCTTCGTGTATGAGGGAATCTGCAAAATAGCGTCACTGAATGGCATGGTTACCTCGAGTTTCTTCAGCATCTCAACGAACTTCACGAACTGGCTATCTTTGTTGTGCTTCCTCAGGCGAGATGGGAATGGTACTGGTGGTGACCTAGGAGGAGGAGGCACGTAAATCGGTTCAGGTTCATCATCGGGGATGTCTACAATTGCAGTCTTCGAGCTTTTTCCTTTCTCAACCATTGGTCGGTCTTCAGCGTCTACCTGCTTACCACTTCTCAAAGTAATCGCATTGACATGTTCACGGGGGTTAGTCTCAAGTTTACCTGGAAGAGATTCGGATGGTCTTTGAGAGGCTGATGCTAGCTGGGCGATATGGTTGTCTATGAGCTTGAAGTGAGCCTCGATGCTTGCGAACTGAGCTCGAAATTCTTGATTTGTCTTCTCTTGACTCTGCAAAAACTGTATAAGGAGATCGTACGTATCAGGATTAGATTCGGGATTACCTGGAGATGCAGCATTGTTGTAGGATTGTTCCGGAGCTCTGTAGTTGGATGTCTAATTAGGATCCCTGGATTGAAAAGCAAAACTGGGAGGAATCCTCTGGTTCGAGTTGTTGGATGCTCTGAAGTTGTTCGGCATGAGATTCTCCACATTGTTTGACTTGTAGGAGAGATTGAGATGATTCTTCTACCCCGGATTGTACGTGTTCGAGTAGGAATTATTCGCCATGTAGTTCACCCCTTCGAGCCTCTCATCCAATGCGTACATACCGAGCTCCTCTTGTGTTGGCGTCAAATGCTTGGTCCTAGAGGGTCGGTTGGAATCTTCGAGCTTAGCATTGAGGACAGCTAATTGTTCAAGAACCATCTACATGGTATGATCGTTGCATTCCCTTGGCGGATCTCTAGAGTACTCGCTCGTGGCGTCTTCTTCTTGGGCCATCATCTCAATATGATCTTCTAGCTCGACGAATGACTTGTTCTGGATGCTCCCACCACACGAAGCTCGGATCAAAGTCTTGGTATCCATTCTGAGTCCTCAGAAGAAGGTGTTGATCAAGTAGTTCTTGTCAAGCCCGTGATGAGGGCAAGACTTCTGATATCCTTTGTACCTCTTCCAAGCGTTATAAAGACTTTTCCCATGATCCTGCTTGAATGAATGAATGCCAGAAAGAGTTGCTTGAGTGCGGTGAGCTGGAAATTTTTTTGACATAAACTGCACTTCCAGCTGTTCCCAGGTGTGGATGGAATCGGGTGTCAGATTGTAACACCATTCCAAAGCAGCATCCAAGAGAGTCCAGGGGAAAGCAATCAATCGGAGTGTATTCTCTGTCACCCTGTTATCTCTCTTGATAGAACGACACATCATCTTAAAGAGAGTTAGATGTGCATTCGGGTCTTCGTTCGGCCTACCCCGGAAAGCATTATTACCCAACATCTGAATAGTAGACGGGTTCAACTCGAAACTAGACATGTCGATGGCCGGTAGTCGAATACCAGCCAAAAGCTCAGTGTGCTTAGGCGTGTTGTATTGGGCAAAGGTTGAGTCAGCATTGCCCTCGACACCATCGGGAAGAGCGAAATCTCGGTTGTTCTCCATTTGTCTTTGTTGACTCGGATGTATCTAACCGTCCTTTCGAGCTCACGATCAAGAGGTACTAGGTCTGATGTCCCACCACTCCTGGTCATGCACTAGAAAAAACTTGTGCACCAAACGAAAAACAATAACAAACGAAGAAAGCATGAGAAATCACCTAAGAAAAAAGAAAAACAAAAAGATCCAGACTAGATAGGATCTAATCCTATTGCCTAAATTATCCCCGGCAACGGCGCCAAAAACTTGATGTCGTAAATCTAGGTGTAGAAATATGATCAAGTAATAATATTCCTAGACTCAACAATTAACCGAAAGTGTACGGATCATGTGTAGTAGCTAGGGTCGAACACAGGGACAAGTAAACAACGGAATAAAATCCAAATCCAAGTCTAAATCTAGAGAAAATAATATGAGTGTGAGAGTGTAACAAAGCAAACGATAAAACGACTGTAAACTATGAATGATGAACACTGCAGGCTTCGGGATTGCTTTCCATGCAAGGATCTTTCAAAAGATGCAAACTTAATGGTTTATCTATCCAGTTCAGGGAATTCAAGCTCTAAGGTAGAGATCAACTCTTCCAAGTCTAATCTCACTATCCAGGTTTAATCCTACCAATCTCCCGATTCGATAGTCTAAAACTCTGGATGCATGAACGAACGCTATCATAATTCCTAGGCAAATATCCATCTTCCAATGCGATACATGTTCTATTAATTGAATTAGTTCCAGGTTAGAATCCCATATGTCTATGTGAATTAAAACCCTAAGTTCATTCAACCAAGTGGCCAACGAGATCAAAAGCATTAAGAACAATTCAATAAACTGAATGGAATAAACAAATCCAAAAGTTTGAAATTAAAAACCAAAGATCCCTTCATAGCAAATCCCTAACCTACAGCTATGAGACTACTCGTTAAACATCGAGACGTCGGAGTTCATATCAATACAACAAAACATTGTAAAATAGAAGAAAGGAAGAATGCTTAGTCGATTTTCCGACTTCGTAATCTCCGTCTTCTACTCCGATCTCTTGCCTCTTGATAATCTCCCTCTTCTTGTGTGCTCTAGGGTGTGTTTTCTGTCAAAAGTATGAATGTTTTTCGATCTTGGGGGGCTAACCCTAGTTATCTCCTCTTTCTTTTGGGAAAATTTAGAAAATTTCCGGATTTTAAGTGACCCGATCGTGTCTACATAAGTGACACGATCGTGTGACTTTGCAGTTTTGACGGGCTTCACGAATTTTCTCATAACTTCCTGTCCGACATCGGATTTTGGTGATCTTGGCGTCTATGCGTAGATATCGAAGAGAGCTTTCTAATGATGTAGAGAATGCATGATTTGGACTTGTAGAGTGAAAGTTATCGGACTTGCAAGATCTGATATTTTCTGAGCTTCACGTTTTCCCTGGAGACACTCCAAATGTTCCCATTTCATCTGTGATGTTCCGCAGCCCATGTTTTCCACTCTTTTTGCTCTTTTTATGCATGGAAACCTGTTTAAACACCAAAGAACACAATCATGCAATATTAACCCTTTTTTCCCCTCATTTGTTCTTCACCTTCAAACCCGAAATTCTCTCTCAAGTCCGAAGGATTCACACGCAAATTCGTTTCTACAGAGCAAGGAGAGCATCACCAAGCTTCCCATTCAACACCCATAGCACGAGCTTAACCCGAGGTGAGTGAATTCGAGTTTAATTCGGAAGTCTATTGACATGGGGTTTTGGTTTTGAGTGATTTCGTGCAAAATTGATGTTTGATTCGTGTTCTCCATCAAATTATATGAGTTTTGATGAATTACCCATAGTGAATCGTGCATGTTTAAGTGTTTTTTATGAGATCCGAGGACCAGAACGTCCGTCTGAGGTCAGACCATCCGTTCTAGGTCTGCAGGAGAAAAGGCGAAGTCCAGAGGTTGAAGACGAAGTCCAAACCGTCCGTTCTAGACAGTCCGGAACGTCCGTTCCGCACTAGTCAGACCGTCCGGTCTGGACAAGACGGAACGTCCGTTCCGAACCAGCTGGACCGATCGATCTAGGGACTAGACCGATCGGTCTGAAAAAAAAGAGAGTAACGGAACCTTAAAATTTCACCACGTGGAAAATTGAAAAACTTGATAAGACGGACCTAATATTACCCCGGCTCAAATTGTGAAAAAGTGAAAAATATAAAATATACCAGAAATACGGGCCAGACCGGACCCCACGTAGTCTGGACCCAAAATGACTAACAGGTAAGGCTAAAACCATGGAATGAACCGAACTGGTTTTCCGGGCGGACCAGGACCAGGTAGGTCGTATCGGAGGTACAATACGGTAGTATGAATGGAGATACTCAAAGAAAAATATATAAATAAATATAAAAGACTACGCAAGCGGAAATGCATGTATAGTAAATAAACTATATAAATGCATGTGACTGGGGTAGCTGGCATGGCACTAGCGTTAATTCGGAAGGATTCGGATTAACGTTCAGCGCATGATTGTAGAAACCGGCGTTTGTGAATGATTGCACGATGATTGCGAGATTGCGTCTCATCCATGGGTCATCCGATCTGGCTCGGATGCCACCCATATAGGATATGATTGTGAATGTGGCGATGATATAATCGCGCCAACGTCCGAACGATAGGACGGTTATGGACACCCCGATGACTTGCGTAGATAGCCGATTGTAGTCGGTACTATTGCGTGACGAGGAACATACGGTTCTTGGAACCGCGCCAACGTTTCCGTTAGCGACGGAGCGGACCCCGGGATATGAGTATCCCGAGGATGAGGGCAACATACCTGAGATTTGGGTAGATTGGGTTCTCCCGAGGAGGTGGTACGGACTTACTCTGCCAGGTTCGGGCCCGAACCTGACAAGTATTTCCGCTGCGAATGGTCGTCGAGGGAGAGTTGCATCGATGGGCTCTCTCGTTATAGTCGATGGCGTCGGTTGTAGCCAACGTCTGGTGAGCTCCGGTACTGAGAGGTGACATCAATGCCGGAGTTGGGTGACACGCCTAGTATCGAGAGGTGACATCGATGCTAGGGTGGGGTGATGTGTTCGGGAGGAGAAAAATATATTTATGCCAGATCCGAGTGGTTGCGGAGTAGATGGATTCCGAGGAGAGAGGTGGTTGTGCTATGCACATGGGGAGTACATTACCTACGCATGGTGCGCGTAGAGACGATTTGACGGACTCTGTCCTGCGACTTGTCGTACGGACTTGATTGTGATTGCTGCATGCTTATCGTGATTCCATGTTTCATTCCTGTTTATTAGAATACTAGTATATATATATGTATTTGCTTTCCCTGGCACCATGAGAATAGAACTCCGGGTTACACCCGAGTTCACTCTCTAAGCAATTAGCTTAGGACGTTGTTACACAATATTTCAGGTCGCGAGCAGCCATAGCCGAGGAGCGGACGTCAGAGACTTGGGCGACCTGCCATTTGATCATGTATAATTATTTCGTATGGTACATTTACACTTTCGGGGAAAAACGGTTTTGTGTTATGTCGGTGGTAGACTTTTACGGTTTGTAATAATTTCATCACTACCACTGGTGATGTATAATTATCTCTGGGATAATGTACCGTATATGTATGTATGAATGTTTTCCTTCCGCTGACTCTGAAAAGAAAAGTTTTAAATTCCCGCGGATTTTCAGAAATTGAATTTTTATTTTAGTTGTCTATGTGACGCAACTCTATTGTGGGGTGCGGGTTTCGGGCGTTACAGATCGAGCGAAACTGTACCAGACCTGCCTACTATAGCTGCAATGGAAGAAGAGGTTTCTCCTACATTGTAAGTTTGTAATGAATTTGCAACATTGCTCGCAAATCTCCAGCGCAACTTGCATTGTAAAGTGTGCAACGAAAAGAATCGTTGCAAATGCTTCGAATCAATGCAACATTACAACGCAAATTAAAAACCGATCGGTTAACCGATTTTATTCAGTTAATAACCGAACCGATCTAAATCCGATACGACTTTCACAATCTATCAGTTATTTCGTAGATGACCGACTCAAACAAAAAACACTATCATATGGTTCCGTTCGGTTATTAGAAACCAAACCGTTTTGCCGAGCCCTAACCGGTACCAACAAATTTATCATTTTAAAAAGAACTGCAAGGCTGTATGCATATAAACTTCGAGACCCCACAAATAATTAGTTTATAGAATCGCTTTCACAAAGAGACAAATTAAATTAAGAAATCCGTAGCTTTATTTGTGTGGCGAAACCCTAATTTTGTCCGCCACAACTGAAAAAAATGAATGTGTATGGTGTTTGATTGATATATTTGGTAGGAATCAATTAGGGCATGAAGGGACGCTAAGCAATCATGAAAGGGCCGTTGAGTACACATTCTTAATTTCTAAATTGCAATCCATGCATATTTAAGTGTGTTTTTTCTCTTCGAACACTAACGACAGAACCCATGACGCTTTATGATGACATTTTAGGGTTAGTGGGTCTTCATAAATCTTGCGTTCACATATATAATTTTTTCTTTCTATTTTTGAATTATATTTTGGTAAGTTTTGAGAAATATTAATTCTCAAGGTTATATTCTAAAAATAACACACAAATTATTTGTTATATTTGTACCTGATAAATTAGATAAGATCTTCAAACCCTAAGACGTAATGAAATATGGTCAAGACGGGTTTGTTGTCACCTCAACCTTCCGTCAGAGTTACGTTACAATTTTAACATCGTTTCTATTTAGAGATTTATTTATCAATTTTTAATATATATATATATATATATATATATATATATATATTATTCTTATAAGTGGTAAGTATAATATTTATTACTATACTTTAACAAAAAAATATATATTTATTACTATAAAAATAGAGGGTTTAAATTACGATGAAAGAAAAATAAAGGGTTTGTTTTGGAATTTTCATTTTGGTTTAATATAAAGAACATATTTGTTTTTAAGAAACAATTATACACAAAAAAGGTCAAACTAATTAATATACATTTATAATATATTCTGATAAAACCAGATATTTGTATATAAAAATAATCTACGCCGCAGCCAAATTATAGCAAAAACCGAATAGTTTTTACAAAACAAAACAAAAAAATTAAACGGTAATGAAAACCGAAGTATATATCCCGTTTTGAATGATATATATTGGCCTAGAATTTCGGGTTGACTTCAAATGGGAAATTATGTTTTGTCATGTTAATCTAATGAATAATTACTAATGAATAGAACTTAAATCTTTTAAATCCAATAGAAGGGAGAAAATGCTTTGTACAATAATAATCATTAGTAGAAGTTAATCATTTTCAAGACTATATACAGACACCAAACAAATGAGACACACAAATGTGGCAAACACATGGACCCGAAATCACAAATTTAATTTTCTTATTTCTCTCATGTGTTTTTGCCTTGGAGTTTGTACTATATAATATAATAATATATAACATTAATTCTTCGATATTGGGATATGATATGAAATGGACACTTGGGAGTTCCATTTTCCCAAAGGGGTATGGACTAGGAAACTTGAAGGGGATGTACTCAAATAATGAAGACATGAAATTAAATGTTGGTATTGTATGTATTCATATATATAAACTGACATGCAGACAATCATTATGGGTGGTACCCATAAATAATAATGCAGATATTTTTAAAAAAATATTTAGTTATTTTATTTAATGAAATGATATTAAAATTAGTACATATTGGTGAAAGAAACAACAATTTGCTAGGAAAGCATTTGCTTCACCTGCACTTTGGACGCTCGACTTGTCAATCTTGCTTCCGTCGAAATTATTTATTTAGGAAACTTACAATATATAGTCGAAATTATTTATTTAGGAAACTTTCAATATATATATATATATATAATGGAATAAAATTGTTCGTGTTGGCGCAAGAAGAAAAATGCCGCATTGGTTAATCTTATAGATAAATTAATTTCAAAGTATGAGAAAGGACAATGCATATATCATTGTTTAACTATATTAGTGCACATATTGTCTTGATTCATCATTTATTATATAAATAAATGTATCTAAGTTTTATGAGATTCTAAACGAACCTAATATAACATGTCAGCTTTCTTGGTTTGAAACCATACAACTTTATTATTGTTTAAAAAATACATAACATTGGAGTTTCTATCTTATGGTATTTAGTTTATAACAGATTACAAATGTTACATTATATGACGATACCTTATAATGACAATAAAATGCCAAAAAACAATTAAAAAAAACTCATATAAAAGCATGCGTTGTATTTGTGTGTCGTTGTGTATTATTTTGCAGCCATCCATTATTTCATTAAATCACAACTCATATATATATATATATATATATATATATATAATATAAGGACCGAAAATCTATGTTCGGTTAGGTAAAATTAGACTGAACAATATATAATTGCGTCTGAACCGATTTTTAATAAAAACCAATTTCAATCCGAAACGAAAGACAACAAAAATCGAATAAAAAGTAAAGTTATTTATAAAATCTAAATACGTATGATTTTAAAAAAATACGAATTCAAAAAAAAATGGAACCGAAAATATAATAAAAAGTCCGGATATCACCTTATGTATATTTCATGGTACATTGACGTCCATAGATATAACCTGAGAGGGGCTTGAGGAGAAAATGGTGTGTGTGCCATTATTACGCATAGAACTTTTTCAAAAAGATAATTAAATAATGTGTAGAAATTAATAAGATATGACAGAGTCAGCTTTGAATTTCTCCAACGCTCAAGACTACATGGTTTCTATTTTGTTTATTGTGTAATGAAAATATTTTCAAGCAATTACAAAAAAAAAATAATATTTTCAAGAATTTGCGTGATGTCCAAATTTTTTAAAAATGTTCAAAATTAATGTAAACTGTACTAAAAGAATAAAACGATAAAAAAAGGTTGAAACATTTACTTAAATTCCAAAGTACTCTTAACACGAATTATCTATATACATAAATCACACAATATTAATTGAGAGAAAAAATAACTACCTATATTAATCATATATATATATATATATACACATGATATTAATTCAAAAATAAATCTCCATTGACACCTCATAATTATGATTATTCATTTCACTTACACGATTGTAAGTAGACGAGCGGAGTGAATTTCAAAACAACGAATTAAATATATATTTTAGGATTAATTATATTATTTTCATTTTAGTCTATAATATATATTTACAATATTTTATATAATTTTAGGACATTGAAAAAAAAATAATAGTATCATAAAAGATGATCTCTCTCTGCACCGTGTTGCGTCTTTCGACCTTTTTTTTACCAGATTTTTAAATTTTGCCGCAAATCATATATCAAAATCCGAATATTCAAACTATAAATCTATGCTAATTCGAAATGGAATATGATATATATCATGAATTTTCTAGATACCTTGATCCATACAGACTCTTAAAATTCTATTATTAGTTTTTTGGAAAAATAGTATTTAAATATCCAAACTTTTATAAATTATAAAATCAATATCTGAATTATAAAAATTAAGTATAAATACCTAAACTTTTAAAAAATTCTACATAAATATTTAGACTTTTCAAAATTTCTCAAATAAACCAAAATCCAGATATTTCTTAAATAAAAATAGTCAACTTCATTAACGGATTTTAGGTTTATTTGAGAAATTTTCAAAAGTTTAGATATGTCTATAAAGTTTTGAAAAATTCATGTATTTAAATTAAAATTTTACAATTTAGATATTTATTTGAGATTTTTGTAAAAGTTTGGTTATTTAAATATTATTTTCTCTATGTTTTTTCAATAACAAATTTAAGAGAACATAGCGGACGAGGAGTTGTAGGGAACATGAAATTGCAATCCAACACAAAATAATAATAAATTTGAAAGTAATAAATCAAATACAACACATTACAGTAACTTCAACGAAAAGACGATTCTCTTTGTCGAGACAAGTGTAAATTGTTTCAATGATTAATAAACGAAAGAAAGTCTTTTTTTTTTTTAGATTACTAATATAATATAATCAGATGTCTAGCTATTTTTTATTTCACAAGGAAATCAACCGCACTGGTCTAACCGACCGTATATTTTTAATATAGCTAAAAATAAAGGAATTGAATACAAATTCATATAAAATTATTTGTGACGTTTCATTTAACAATGTGATATTGCGAGCTATGATGAGTGTTGGAGTGATCGATCGGACAACTCCACAAATATCATTAGATCAAAGGGATATAAGAATGAATCGAACAAACCAGTGTTAGAGAGATTCGAGAGCTATATATGTATGAAACTATATGATTTAAGATACCTTAAAAGAATTAGTTGAACTATTCATAGCAAAAAAATGTATCTATATTTTCGATTAACTATCGCCAGAGAACTCTAAAATTAAACGTGCTAACTATAGAACAACATAAGAATGGATGACGTAATGGAAAATATCTCGATATCCATGAGAATAAGGATAAAATACATTGAAAGGTCTCGTATTGATGTGTGAGGACAATTTTAACGTTCGGTAGTGGGTTCGGATCGTTACAAACATGGTTTTAAAATAAGGACTTTTTTTTTGCTGTTGGTTCAACTTTTATTTCGAAATTTCATTTTAAAATTTATTTATTTGACATGTATAGCTTCATGATAAAAACAAATTTGATTCCCTTTGTCTTAATTCAAGAATATATCATGTCAATTGTCTAAGACGTTTGAATAGACCCACTTTGCATGGCCCATGAATATATATATATATATATATATGTATGTATATATACACACAATTAGTGTAATCGTACAATTTACCTCATCATGACAAATTTTTATTTATACAGTCAGCAAACTCTGTCTTATATAATGCAAACCTATTTGGAAGAATATAGTTGAGTGACGCTATAAACCACGTCTGAAGGTTTTGGTACTATATTCATTGTTTGCAAATGTTTTTGCATAACATATATGCCATATATTATATAAAAAAAATAACTGCAACTCAAAATAAAAGAAAATAAGAGCAACAATTAAATTTGATATGGGATTTACGTGAAAGTTTCGAAATAAAAAAAATACGTATTAATAGAGAAATCGAAATTATAATTATATATACATAAAAAAACACAACTACCTCCGAATCCCCTAATCTCAAGAGTTCTGAATTCAAATGTAATAAATTTTTATAGTTTTTCCATCACTTTTTTTTATAAAAAAACTTCGACTATATATAATTTATAGTTTATCCATGTTGACATAGCAAACATTCATGTGATGAGTTTTTTTGGATAAGCGAGTAACTTGAGATGAGATCCATATTAATCCCGAGATTGTGAACAAGTAGTGTGATTAGAATTTGTGTTCTCTAACCCAATTTGAAATTTGAACTCGCGATGAGATATACACTTTATTTCTTTATTTTACCGGTTTAGCTATCAAAGTTGGGTGGATTTAGAAAATTTTATTATTGAGACACCGATGATAAGGTGATAACAAAGAGAACATTAGTTTGGTTTTTATAAATAAAAATTGAGAATAATTACGATTAATCGTAATCACAATTCAACTATTTCAGGCAAATATCAATCTAATTGACGAACGCCAACAACTGTTATGGCATTATTAAAATTTGGACCGACCGAAATAATAATAATAATAATAATAATAATAATAATAATAATAATAATAATAATAATAATAATAATAATAATAATAATAATAATAATAATAATAATAATAATAATAATAATAATAATAATAATAATAATAATAATAATAATAATAATAATAATAATAATAATAATAATAATAATAATAATAATAATAATAATAATAATAATAATAATAATAATAATAATAATAATAATAATAATAATAATAATAATAATAATAATAATAATAATAATAATAATAATAATAATAATAATAATAATAATAATAATAATAATAATAATAATAATAATAATAATAATAATAATAATAATAAATATATATATATATAATAACATTTCCATATATGGAAGATTGAAATGAAATCTCACAAGCTTGTTTTTTGTTTGGTTATTTCATGTTTGTATTGTAGACAAAAACATGTACGACCTTTCTTTCATCTTATCCCTTCATAGAGATTCATGTATAATTGCATGTAAGAGCCAAAAAAAAAAAAAAGATACACCAGCGACTTCAAAGCAAAATGCCAAATACTTAAATTATATATATGCTTCATTATAATATTTTATTTTTGGGTGTGGACGCGTTGCCTACTTAAATAATAAGTACATATCTTAATACTTTGGTCTTAGCCGTAGATGAAACTCTACTATTTATCGACAAACTATACGAAATAGTTCTATTATATGATTACAAATATGACTGTTTGGACCGAGGTTTGTTGTGTTAGGAAAGATAAAACCGTATGATTCCAGTTCAATGGTTTGGTGGGATAGTGTAATAAAGTGAAGCAAGGAATGGATCTAAAAAAATTGTTTAATGGAAACACTAATATTAAAAAAATGAATAATTTATTTTGTTTATTTGGGATATCAACCAAATCAGCATTCAAAATAAATAAAATTTTCAAAAGAAACTAATTATTTTAGAATTTTTAACATAAGGCATGTGGTCTCTATGATTACATGTCCATCCGTATCCCTATGGTGATGGTGATGATTCTTATGTATAATAGATAACAACATATAACGAATTAGTGACTATGTAAAGATCCTTACAAAGGTTAAAACTGCTCTCGTAGATCAACACACGATCTTTTTGTGCAGTTTGTTATCTCTCGTACGTATATCGAAAAACACTTCTCATTAGTTCACCTATCTTTATATTACTCCAAAACGATCATTTTTAATTTTAGAATTCTCTCGCGATATGAAACAAAAAAGGTAAATTCATTTTATTGGTATGAATGGTTCAATCAGTTATCATTGATTGTATAGTCTCATACCTATATAATTTTCGGATCTCTCTTATTCTGGTGTGTTCGATTCATCTCTGTACTCCTCTGGTCTAGTGGTCTTCGGAAAGTTGCTCTTTGTCCATGCCACTTGTATCGATGATCACTCTCTATCCACATCATAGCTCGATCACAAACCCATCAATTTCTGTATGATTCGTCCTCGAATCACACTGTATTAAGAATACGAGTTCTGATACCATTTGTAATGTTTTGCGACTGTTATGAACATTGAAACTGCCCTCACATATCAATATAAGACTTTTTAGCTTAGTTTGTCTTCATTCACACGCATGTCGAGAAACGCTTTCTGTTAGGTCACTCATCCTTAATTCGATCTAGCGTGGACACACTTAACTTTGGAGTTCTCTCGTGATAGATAATAAAAAAAGGTAATACCTACATAGCTCTCAAATTTTTTTTATCCCAATGCGTTCGATCCATTCTCGTTCCTCTCTGATCTAATGGTTTTCGGAGAATCGTTTATTACAAATTAAGATAGTCATACAATATATGTACAAAACACAATATCAAAAATGAAAATATACGCTTCCTCAGTAAGGACATTAAAAACCTAAGTTTTCCTGTAAAAGATTGAAAATTATTAATATATATATATATATAATATAGCTGGTTGGAAAATCAATATGAGAGTTGCAATTATGCATCAACTTGACAATAGATGCGCATATATCTGTTTATTAAGGCACTGCGTTAGGATCCCCCACGGCTTACCCACTTCTATAAATACCCATATATGTTCTCTCTCTCTCTCTCTCTCTCTCTCTCTCTCTCTCTCTCTCTCTCTCTCTCTCTCCTCTTTTTGTGCCCTCATCTCAAAACATTACAAATAAAATATACATAATCCCCTCAGTATGGCACCTTTAATCACATTCAAAGCAATGATGATGGGTCATAATAATATCATGTCCTCTAATTTGATGCCTCTTTGTTCCAACAAGTCGGGCCATCGCACAAAACCCGAAATTAATTGCCCTTTATTTGGGGAAAACCCCCGATTGTACTTGATCTCCGGTGCTAAAGCTGCGACTATCCCACCGTCTCCGGCGGTGGCACCGTCGCCGGAAAAAGAGAATACGTCCGGCGTTCCACGGCGGTGTCACGGTGCGTGGACAAGTATCCAACAGGAGTATTGGGAGGGTGAGCTCGATGTTCAAGGACATATACCTACATGGCTGGTAAGCCTCTTTTACATAATACACACATTAATATATGTATATACACGATATATCATGCGTGTATGTATAGGCACATACACTGATACACACACACAAAAATTATCTAATTGGTCTTTTTTTCTTCATGAATCATAACCTGGCTAAAAAAACGGTCTTCATACATCTATGTACATCATATGAATATATATATATGCGCTAATAAAAGGGTTATTTAGATAATTTATATGAGAATCTGGCCGGTAAGACATACAATTTTCTGGTTATTTTCGCATCTATTTATGTGAGACTATGATATTATTTGTTTTTGTTTCGTCCTGAAATAAAAGCAAAATGATTGGATATAAATACTTCACGATAATTAATTACATGCAGAAGGGGACGTACCTCAGGAACGGACCGGGACTTTGGCAAATCGGAGACTACAATTTCCGGCACCTCTTCGACGGCTATTCCACCGTCGTCAAGCTCCAATTCTCCGGCGATGGCTGCCAAAAAATTATCGCCGGTCACCGTGTTCTCGAATCCGCCGCCTACTCCGCGGCCATAAAACACAACAGACTCTGTTTCCGAGAATTCTCCGAAACCCCAAAAACACAAAACCCGTTTTCCCACATCGGAGAATTCTTCCGGTTATTCTCCGGCGATTCCCTAACCGACAACGCGAATACCGGCGTGATCCGGCTCGGAGATAACCGGGTGGTTTGCTTAACCGAGACTCAAAAAGGATCGATTTTGATCGACCCGGAGACTCTAAAGGCCATCGGAAGATTCAATTATAACGACGATTTGAACGATTTCTTGATCCAGTCTGCGCATCCGATTGTGACGGGATCCGAATTCTGGACGCTGATTCCGGATCTCGTTAAACCGGGTTACCGGGTCGTGAGGATGGAAGCCGGTTCGAACCGGAGGGAGGTGGTGGGCCGGGCCGATTGTCGAGGCCGGTTCGGGAAGGGACCCGGGTGGGTCCACTCGTTTGCGGTAACGGAGAATTTTGTTGTGATACCGGAAATGCCCCTGAGATACTCTGTGAGGAATCTTCTGAGAGCAGAACCGACGCCGTTTTATAAGTTCGAGTGGTGCCCTGAATCCGGAGCTTACCTTCATGTCATGTCCAAACACACTGGTGAAATCGTACGTGTCTTTTTTCTTTTTCTCAAAACAAAAGCACATACCCACATATATATAACATGTATTTGTGTATATGAACTTATCATGAAATGTAACGTGTAGTTCACATCACATGTGTACGTACGTATTATGCATCCATGCTTATATATAACGTTGTATGTAATGTCGAAGGTGGCGAGCGTGGAGGTGCCCTTGTACGTGACTTTTCACTTCATAAACGCTTACGAAGAGAGAGATGAAGAAGGGAAAGTGAAGGGAATTGTGGCAGATTGTTGTGAACACAATGCAAATACCCGAATCCTCGACTTGCTCCGGCTCCACACTCTCCGCTCTTACCACGGTCACGACATCTTGCCTCAGGCTAGGTATGTATATAGTCTCCATATTTCATGTATTAACTACAGTACATACTCGTAGATTTTATCCTATTTGTCGAATTTTAGAATGAATATGGTTCATTTTCGTATGTTGTATACGATGTGTAACATCATTTTTGAATTGGTGTCATTTTCGCCATGGACATGTTATTAGAAATTGCAGTTTTGACGTCCGAAAGGGAGTGTTTCCAGTTACTTGTCCAAATCGTCTTAGGTTTCATGAATCCTAATCCAACTTCATGTATATTTATTACATTAAAGAAACAGAGAATCCAAGCATAAATGGACGGCTTCTCTAAATTTGTGGAGTTTAGAACCGTTTTCTGTTTAAAATTGTGTTTCTTCAACCTGGAGTGACCAAGACAAAAGTACAAGTTAGTACCTTTGGATGTGTTAGGGTTTTTTCCCCTTAAGCAATGCTTAGCACACCCATAATAATGTCAAACGATTATTGGTGTGGGTCCGAGTATAGGATCGGGAGATTCAAGATACCGTTGGATGGGAGTATATACGGGGAATTAGAGACAGCAATACAACCCGAGGAGCATGGGAGCGGGATGGATATGTGCAGCATCAATCCTTTGCACTTGGGTCGGAAGTATCGTTATGTTTACGCTTGTGGAGCTAAGCGACCTTGCAACTTCCCCAATGCCCTCACAAAGGTTGTCCTTTTCTTCTTGTTAGCTCGCATTCCCGAATCTATCCGTATAATAACCATAAAATCAATGTTCAAATTCCGTTCAGGATGTGAGTTTCGACACATTTTTGGACCGCATAATTTTTTTTACACGGCATACAATGTGTAGTATGAACGTATAAGAGCTCCGTAATGAGAAGGGTTTAGACACTACTTGAGAGGATAGTGAATGAAGCCCTATTATAAGACTTTTACGGCATGTATCGATTGCAAGGACAAATATTCTACTTCAGTCTCTGCATAGAAATAGCTAGATATCGAGTTAATAATAAAAATGTGTGTATATATAATATATATATTTGTGGATGTATGTATACATTTGTATAAATGTGTGTATATACATAACACAGGTAGATCTAGTGGAGAAAAAGGCCAAGAATTGGCATGAACATGGCATTATACCATCCGAACCATTCTTCGTTCCTCGTCCCGGTGCAACGCGTGAAGATGATGGTAACATCTTAACATCCTCTCTTCTAAACGCATTCCACATAAATAAATAAATATATATATATATATATATATAT